>NC_052484.1:4913587-5027470 GCF_009730915.1 Dioscorea cayenensis subsp. rotundata
ATTATTTTTCTTGTTCTTGTTCTTGTTCTTTTATTTATTAATTTATTATTATTATTTTTGTTGTTATTATTATTATCTTCTTCTTCTTCTTATTTATCTTATTTATTATTATTATTATCAATTATTTTTTTTATTTTTTTATTATATTTATTCTTCTTTTTCTTCATCTATTGCTTCTTGTTATTTATTTATTATTGTTATTGTTGTTATTATTATTATTATTATTATTATTATTATTATTATTATTATTGTTATTATTTCATATTTATATTTATATTTCTTCTTATTCTTCCTCTTCTTCGTCTTTTTATTTTTTCTTATGTTTCTTCTTCTTCTTCTTCTTCTTCGTCTTATTATTATTATTTTTATTATTTATTTATTATTACTTTTTATTCTTATTTTTTTATAATTTTTCCTTTTTTTATTATTCTTCCCCTTCTTTTTTTCTAATTTATTTGTTATTAATTATTTTTCTTATTTTTTATTATATTTATTATTTTATTTCTTGTTCTTCTTTTTTTATTTATTTATTATTATTATTTTTCATTTTTTATTTTTTATTTCTTGTTCATCTTCATCTTTTATTATTATTATTATTAATTTTTTTCTTATTTTTTATTTTATTTATTCTTGTTTTCCTGCTACTGTTTCTTATTATAATTTATTATTTTTAGTGTTTTTATTATATTTATTCTTCTTATTATTATTATTTTTATTATCTTTCTTCTTCTTCTTCTATTTCTTATTTATTTATTTATTATTTTTATTCTTCTATTTGTTTTTCATCTTCTTCTTCTTGTGCTTCTTATTATTAATTATAGTGGAAATTGCCAAAAAAACCCTTTAAGTTTGTAAAATTGCCAAAAACACCCCGTTAGTTTTTGCAATCCCCAAAAACCCCTCTCCTTTTTAAAAGTCTATGTTTTTTTCAAACCCCCAAACCACTAGCGGATGTGAGCGGAGTGAGTTTCAAATTTTTTTGGGACGAAAATGCCCTTGCATGGGGGAGTCGTGGGCTGCGACCATCTCGGCGATTTGAGAGGAAGTGGGCGGTTTTTCCGTAGGGAGTAACCCAGAGGCAATTTATTGGAGCCGTTTAATTGCTTTTTCTCGACTCACGTCTTGACTTTTCCATTTCGAGTTTGTCTCGAAAGTTGTCTCTACGCGAAGCCTCTGTAATTAGCATTTCATCGACTTTTCCCTTTCCACGGTATCTCGAAGGAGAAGTCCCCATGCGACTAGTTGGCATTTCATCGAGTTTGCGATCTAAGGTATTGAGTATGGTTTTATATTAAGCTGATTACATTCTAAAGAAAGATTTTTTTCGGTTTTGTTTTGTGCTCTGTTTTTTGTTGGAAGATATTGAAGTCTGCGAGGGATTTCTCAGTTTGGGGTTTTTGTTAGTCTGAGGGAGATTTCTCGGCTAGGGGTTTTTGTTTTGTTTTGCATTTTTCGTATGTATACACTATCGAAAATAGTTTTTTTCGATTGTTATGATTTGTGTAATATTTATAATGTACATTTCCCGTTTTACGTTTGATATGGTTGCGATTTCTACAAATGAGGGTTGGCGTTTAAGAAATGAGATGTTCTGAGTTTAACATTTGTTGTCTCTGTTTAAAGTATTCTCGTCTCTGTTTAACAAAAATGGGTCTCTGTTTAACATTTTATATCTCTGTTTAATAAGCGAGAGTTCTACGTTTAAAAACCTTATATTTCAAAGCTTAAACTTTTTGTCAATCTTGCATGTTGAATGTGTTGTTATTGTCATGCGAGCTTGTGATTATGGCGGTCGACCCTAGTTAATGGGCGTTGCTATTTGACACGGTTGTGGAGACCTTAGGCGAATTGAAAGTTAACATGACCCCTCGACCTTTGGGAGATTATTCGAAGGACACCGTTTGCGGCGTTCAGTGGTGGAAGCCATATACCAGAGAGGGCCCTTCTTGATTCTCTTTTTGCAAAGATGCGATGGTCGCACCAATAAATTCGGGGATCGGGGAAAGCTGCTTTGAGTTTCGAGACCTCAAGATGTGGCCCTCGTTCTTGAGTACGCGTTGCGATGGCGGCGCGGTGGTCTTCGAAGAAGAAAACCGGTCGGTTCGAAGGGCGGTATCTATCAAAGACCTACGAGAGACACAGAGACTCCATCAAGAGCACTCTGGTGCAACTTGTTCGACAGAGGGAGAAGAAGATAATTTTGTCAAACTCGATGGTGTACCTCATGGGGGACGATCCTCTTCCCAAATACATCATGCTCGGTTCGAGCTGGATCGTTGATTACGTCGATGATCTACCGGCCGTGGGGCGATCGCGTAGGGCGCGAGCGACGCACAAGTGGCTTATGGAGGATATTCCTGGCGGCCGCCCGAGTGCAAGATAGATCTGTCGGGAAGAAGACCAACCACGAGGGTACATTAAGGGTTGCTCGGTCGCTTAGCGTCCGGTTTCTAGGTGGCCGGAGCGGGGAAGAAAGTCCGTTTCGGCGAGATCCCAAGGATCTTTGTGCTACGGTGAAAGTACTACGGGAAGCAGCGGCGGTGAAAAGCGAGCTTGTCGTCGGCTCGATGGAAAAGAGGTAATAAATCATGGACAATGTTTAACATAAGTCTTTAATGTTTAAACATTTTTATTTAGCGTTTAACTTTAGTATTTACCGTTTAACTATTATTCATACCGGTTTAAATATTTTTGTTCTCCGTTTAATTATATTCTATAACGTTTAAATATATAAACACTCTGTTTAAATATAGTTTTTATAGTTTAAAAATGAATGATCTCATTTGAAATTGTTTGGTTTTACATATGTTAGTTTCTGAAATTTGGTTCCGTGAATCTTTGAAGAAAGAAATATTTGTTGGGGACTGACCAGGCGGATGGATGCCATTGCTCGGAACCACTTGCTCGAAGGCGGGATGAGAGGCGACCTCTATCGTGCTTGTATCGGGCCTCGTTCTCCTACTTCCGACCCACCGCGCCGCGCATTCCTCGGCCGGAGAGCCCTCCCCTACCCGGCGGTGCAACAACCCCCTACCACGACAACGGCGGTCCCCCGACCATGGCGGCCCCTCCGGCCCAGTGGCGGCCCACGGTGACATTGGGCGAAGATGTCACCGCAACTCTTATGCGGGCATGCGGATATTGATGACCGAGTTTCCTCGAGCTTGTCGCTCGTGTGGGCGCTGGAAGGGCGTTCTGGACCCAGTTTGCGCCATCCTCGAAAAAGCCCCGAAGCACCGGGACGAGCGAGGCGTCGGGAATTTGGCGGCGGCGACATCATCGGGAAAGGTCGTTTCAAAGGCGGCCACATTCGAAGAGACTTGCGAAAAAGAGGAGAACAATCTGCCTCTGTCTCCACCGCCGGTGACGATGAAACAATAGCAACACCATCGGCGGTGATCTTTATTCTTGAGTCATCGCCGTTGATGACATGGGACATGGCGGTGGAGGACATCGTAGATGATGTGGCCGTTGCTTGCGGTTGAGAAAGGTCGTTGACTCTCTTCTCGATGAAATCGTCGACCGGTGGAACCGGTGCCGAGATGCGGCATCAAAGATGGACACAATCACGAAGATCAAGAACAAGTTAAGGGTGTGTCTCCCAATGATCTTTGTTGTCATGGCCACGGTTGAGAAGATCGTCGAATCCGTTCTGCTGGTGGCGTGGCGTGACCGACGATCACGCATGACGAGCCGGGACACAATCCCACACAAGAACAACCATGTAAGGATGTGCTGCGGTTGATCTTTGTCGCCGTCGTCCCGCATCGAAGGAAGATCTTGAGTGAAGACCCGACCGAACAGCGAGAGAGATGATCAAGGCCCGATCAAAAATTGGACCGAGACGGCTCGAAAGCTTTTTATTCGAAGAAGAAGAAATGGGTTGGCACGAGTCGTCTTAACAAATCTGACGAGGGAGTTGATGAGGATCTTCCTCAGCTGCTCTATGGACGAGTAAGTGTAACGTTTTTATGTTATTGTTTAAAGGGTTTCTTATAGTGTTTAACTATTTCCTAATAGTGTTTAATACCTTTATGTTATCATTTAAGTTTTCTACTTATCGTTTTAATTATATATAATATCATGTAACAATTGATAATATCATTTAAATATTTACTAATATGGTCTTATTATATACTGTTATCGTTTAACCTCAAAGCATTTGTCGTGTGGAAGAATGACGACTATCGCACCACACGTGACAGATTATACACTGCTCGAGGGGAAGGAGATGAGTCGTGATGATGTGATGGGCGCTTTTCGTATGCATCATACAAAAGTCGGCGAGCGAAAGAGCCATATCCTTACAAGAGGCGCGCCTCCATCACCGACCAGCTTCCATTTGTTTATGTCAAAGCGGACGACGCACATGACACAATTATGGCTATGATCGGGGATGCTCGTGCGCAACCTGCATGAAAGTTCAAATTGTCATCCTCCGATAATCATGAATGGCCACTTCCATGTAGTCGTCACGGGACAATGATAAACAAGAATACTAGGCATTATTCTTCATGTCAGGAGTACGATAAGGACGGCGTTGGACATGGTAAGTTCTTTAATTATGTCCGATTAATATCTGTTTGGTATTTAAATCGGTATTCTAATCTCGACTTGCATATCTCGGCGGTGGAATCTATTCGACCTTTTGTGTTGATATGGAGTTAGGCGAGTCGGCGGCGACAAGTACCCGCTGCGTACGACGCACGAAAACCCGCGCGAAAACAAGGAAGCGTCGATTCGCCGTCTCGTCATGCGGTTTATCGAGCAGTTCGTGGGGGTGAGAAGTTCTGACTACAGCATGACGGGGCGTTCCTTTACCTCGAGATACGGTATGTTACCCGCGCACTTAAGGAGGGAGGCGGTAGGCGTCCATGACAAGAGGGGAGTCGTCACAAAGCGGGTTAAATTTTGTTTTGAATAACATGTCCTGTATATCGATTGTCAATTTTGTTTTCAAATGTAAATCTGGACAAATTCAATTCATTGTTTTCGTGTTGAAGAACATGACTTGTATATCTTAATGTAAATTTTGTTTGTTTTGAATTGAAAAAGAGGTTAAATTCCATTCGGTTTTATTTCATTTGTTTAATTTACGTTGTAATTGTGTACATTTCACTTTCATTGTTTAAATATACTATATATCGTTTAAACATCGCTTTTAAATATTTCAAAAATACGGTGTACCCGTTTAAAAATAACACTGCCTCTGCTTTTTAAATAAACGCACTCATCGTTTTAAAACATCGGTTGAAATATTTTCAAATCTGATGTCATGATCCGTTTAAAAATAACAATGTCGCTGTAAATACATCTCAATTCGTTGTAAAAAGTAAGAGTTTAAATGTGGAAAGGTTCCCATCAATACACAATGTTTCCCCGTCATCGCCGGTTTATTAACAATGGCTCGGCGATGCGGGCTTTCATTGCAAAGATCGCTGATCATGCGACCGGATCCTTGGCAGCCGGGCTGCAATGTAACCTCATGGACATCAAACGCTGCATCGATCCTCTTCGCCCTAGGCCGCCCAGGCTGCCTTTCTAGTCACTGTGCCGTCGCAAACGAAGCTCACGATTTCCGCCCGAAGGCACCGGCTATCGCCGGGTATGGGAATATAGCTTCCTCAGACGCCATTTAGTAATTGTCGACGTGAAGTACCCGCTTAATAAATCGACGTACGCGCTGGTGTCTGCATATGTCAGTTTTAGCCAGCAAGCATGTTTCGCAAGGGATACCATAAACTTGCCACCTTCGACATGAACAAGTTCGATGGCGAGATCCACGAGTTCGTTTGCATTGGTCGATCACTTCAGTAACGATCATCGACACAACGACCAACACGCAAGATTTTGGCCGTCCCTCAACAATGATCTCTAACTCGAATGTATGTCCGGGCATAAGTAGCTCTCGCCATTTGGTCGCTTGCTCACGCCCGGTTACATAACATGCGCATCAACTCGAACCCGGCAAATAAGGTTAAACAAAGGCGATTGATGGTTAAATAATTCGCCAACATGTTTAAACATTATTGTAATTATTTAAACGAAATGATTAATATTTAAAGTCGGATAAGTGTAATTAAACAAAAGATTGAGAATGTTTAAAAGGGTAATACTAAATGTTAAGTGTAAACCAACATTCGCGAGACCTTATGGAGTCGACCATTTTCGTCACCGGTAGAACGACGAGCTTCCTTGATCCAAGCATCGAACGACTCACGACATTCGAATACATCTCACCCCAACGATCACCTCCGAACAGATAATTCGACCAATGCGCCATATCCGATTTATTAATCAACCAGTGATGAGCTTCGGGTGATATGGCACTGCTAGTTCATTCACGGTATCATCGAAATCTTTAGCCGTGGATGCCCACGCAATCGCGGAAGCTATATGTACCCAGAGACTCCTCCCTCAACGCCTTCCCAAGTCCGACATTGGCTTTCATAAAATTGGCCTCCAAATGTCGAAGGCGATGCGCATGTGGCGAAGAAGGGAAGACTCTCGCACTGCGCTCACAAGGCCCTTGGACCCGTCTCGACACTGAAGGTAATTATCTCATGATAATCTCCACCCTCGTGATAAGGCATCGCCTAACTTAGATATGAACCAAGTCCAATTGGCATCGGTCTCGTCATTGTCATCTATACCGAAGGCGACGTGGAAAAACCATTGTTACCATCTTTCCCTGTGGCACCCGATGAGTGTACCCGATATTTTTCCAAGGAGGTGGGTACCATCGAGAAAAGCAGCGGCCCGCAAGCCCTCTTGAATCCCACAATACACGCTACCGAAAAGAAAAAGAATGCACGTTTAAAAAGCGATCACCGTCTCTCTC
This sequence comes from Dioscorea cayenensis subsp. rotundata, assembly GCF_009730915.1. NCBI lineage: Eukaryota > Viridiplantae > Streptophyta > Magnoliopsida > Dioscoreales > Dioscoreaceae > Dioscorea > Dioscorea cayenensis. The sequence continues at coordinate 4,920,429 of NC_052484.1, forward strand.
CACGATCGCAACGCTGCCGGGATTTGTCTCAGCCACCTTATCCACATACCAAAGCAAAGCAGATCATAGGTGGAGATGTCACCTGCGTCGAGGACCACCCGGGCATGCTCTTTTCCCAACCAAGCCTCGCTTGTATGGTATGTGGACACCATGTTCCCGCAACATGTCCTTCCCGAATGTCGATGGCCTCAGACAAGAGATGGTCCTCGAGCTTCCAAATCACTCGTAGCGCTAACCCATTTTTTTCGACGCTTTTCGGATGTGACGCTCGAACCTATGCCACCACCGCAAGTGTGGATCTGGTTGATTGTCTTGATTACGAAAGTATTTTTGTTATACTCTTTTTGATGCATGAAGGCGCTTAACGACAACCATCGGCCGAGCATTCCACGATCGCCCGATGTTTTTCGTTCTTTATGAATTTGAAGTCAAAAATTCCTTTTGATTGCATGATTTTCGAGTACATCCTCGAAATGTTCGACACCGTCAAAACGTTATCCAATATCCAACGATAACACTTCAGAATGATCCGGCGAGGAAGGAAGACATCCCACACCGCCGTGGTCACCATGGGGATGAATGGGAGCACTCTGCAGAATCAGATTCATGCCAACACTTCGATCAAATGAAAAAGATCAATATGTGAAGCGGAGAGTATAATGTTTAGCGATAATGACAATAGTTAAACGTTAAATTAAATACTTAAGCAATTAACTAATAACGTAAAGGACTAGTATAATATGTTAACCGATGATGTGACATATTTAAACAATAATGACCCCGCATAACCTGGAATAATTAAAAGAAAAGGAACTTACAACGAGTAAACCTCGTTTTCATTAGGATTCTAAGAATGGCACATTTTCACGTCTCGACGACAAGATCAACTACAGAGACATTTGAAGATGGAATGGGACGTGACACATCCACTGGAAGTCAACATCGCTTTTCGATTGGGCAAACCGCTTTTATATCCATCCGGTGTGATGAACTTAACCCTCGACAAGAGAAACTTGAGACCCCATCGCTCACATATCTCATGCCTAACACCAACTCCCAAGAAGTCTCGAGCCGTGAACATTAGCACTCTTCCCTCCCCGTTGAATCTAGCAATACCACAAAAACTCTCCATAATATATCGATCGAAAACCAAATCGATGCAAACCAAATGAAATGAAGAACAAAAAGAAGATGAAGAAGAAGAAGTAGAAGATGTAAATAACAAACAGCAGTCAGAAAGGCAAACAAAAAAGTGCAGCTTGTATGCATAGAGGTTTGACTAGACGTGATGTGATTGGGCGGTATTTTTCCCTCCATCCCAAGGGCAAAAAGGGAAATATATGTCACCGTCATCGAGGAAGACATATTGTCATCGTTCGAATGAAAGTTCTCAACTCAACATGAGTCTCGTGTAAACGCTCAAGCTTTTTTTATGTTTAAACAGGATACATATAGTGTTTAAAAAAACGGTTAATTGTTTAACTAAAGTCTATATCATTTAAATAATATGTTATTGTTTAAATCGAATGCTTTTCACCGACATCGCGTTGAAGATGGGTACCTCCCGGGTCACTGCTTTAAACATCTTTACGTATTTTTCTTAAACACCGCTGTCATTGTTTAAAGAGTAACTTGAGTAGTGTTTAACTTTTTCTATTGTTTACACCGTTGTCATTGTTTAAAGAGTAACTTTTTTTCTTAAACACCGTTGTCATTGTTTAAAACATATTTACGTATTTTCTATTGTCTACAATGACGCTCTTTTTGTTTCCCACATTGTTTGTTTTTACTAGGTCTATGTTTAAATTTCGAAGTTCACGATCAAATAAGCTTGTTTCGCTTTTTATTTATAAAAAGATTTACAACATTTACAACATTTACAACGTCCGCTCGGACTTTGGACACTCACGACTCGACCCTCGTATAACTGAAAACAAGTGTCCCATGACATTCGAATGCTCACAGCGGTTGCATAACATGCGCATCAACTTGAACCTGCACAACGTACAACATTAAAAAAAGGTTAAACAACACACATTCATGAAAACGACTATTAATCAATGTGTCATGGTCGGACTTAAACGAAGATCCTGATAGTTAAACACAGAACGTAATAGTTGTACACTGACGTAATGTTCTTAAATGGTAACAGAAAGTCTCAAGTGATAAATATCAACCCCGTCTTAAAGGATGTTTCCTGATCTCCCTCCTCTAGAGAATCCTCCGCAATCACGAAATACGTGAAAAATTTCTTTTCTTACCCAAGTCGAAATGCTCGCTTAATTGCTTGCCGTCATCCACCGCTGAAGAATCCTCTGCAATTCGGCAATTATGAGAGCATTTCGACTTGGGCAGGAAAAGATAGTTTAACTTGTTGCGTGATTGCGGCTAAACGATTCTCAAGATAAGGAAGAAGGTTCACGAAACATCCTTTTAGATAGAGTGGTTGTCCATGGGAAGAGGAGGGAGCGAGGAGGAGGAGGAGGATGATGAGGACGACGAGGAGTGGTCATGTCCATGGGGAGGGTTCTTTCCGGTTATTTATGGTGTGAATTCCATAGCGGTCGACTCTTCATATCCGAGAAAAAAGTTAAACGACAAGATGGCTAGCATATCGATCGATGAGAACGAACGGGTGTTCGGAAAATTATGTTACCGTGCATAAATTTTAATGCCGCCATTAATTCTTATCGCACGGGATACCATAACTCTGCCACCGCCACGCCACACCGCCAAAGTAATTCGGATCAAAGCGAAAAAAGATCACCGCTTTTTACGCAGAGACTTTGAGAATTTACACGTTAATATGAATAGTTATACATGTAAAGATAACGTTAAACGGAGATGGGAAGTATTACACCGGATATGACAATTATTAAACATATTAGTAAAAATATTTAAAGCGTTAAACCAGCGAGAAAGTCCTTCAAAGGTTGAGCATGATGTGATTTGGCGCTTTTCTTTCCCACCATTTTCAGGGCTAAAAATGGGATTTCACAACATGGGACCCATTTGAAGTGAGCAGTAGGGGGTAAAAGGGAAGTTAAACACTAATGGAAGGGCTGTCCGGGGTGTGCAAAAGTAGGAGGGGGTTTTTGGGAAGTTTTGAAAATTACGAGGGGTAAACAGTAATTTTCCCTTTTATTTTTAACGTTCAATTGTTCATGTTAAAGCATAAAAAAAAATTAAAATATAAAAATTTATAATTAGCAATTTAATTTTTATGGAAAACTTCTCATTTTTAATTAACGATAATTAATAACTAATTAATGATTCCAATGAGCTATTAAATTAAATATTTATTTATAATAATTAACTAATTTTAATATTTCAATATTTAAAAAAATTATCACTTAAAAAATTAATTATTATATGTATAATAATATTTATTTGCAGAAAGGTAAAAAAGTCATTTTATCATATTTTTCTTTATTTATTTTTTCATTCCAAATACACTATCCTCCCAATCTTTCACAACTAAACATAATTTTCATTCTCATTACTTTTCCAATTCTCTCATTAGCATTACTTTTCCACTCCTCTTCATTCCATTCTTTGTAAACGCCTCTAATTTTGACCCATCGAAACTTACTCTTTTGTTTCTGTTTTCGGATTCAAAACGGAGCATTAAACAATGTGGATAAAACCAAGAGATCATTTTAAAAAGTAAAATAAAAAAATACGAGGGTAATTTGTAAATTTCCAAGCTGTCAGAAAGACTTGCAATTAAAGAATAAAAAGCTCATCTACTTCATCTTCTTCTTCTCTTCAGATCAAAACGGAAGAGTTCTGAGCTTGATCTCGATCTCATGGGGATTTCGCCGGCGATGGAAACCCTAACGGAGAAGGCAAACTACCTTCGCGAGTCACTAAACAAGTCCAAGACGATCACCGAAAGCATGGTCTCCATCCTTGGCTCCTTCGACAACCGCCTCTCTCTTCTTGAGACCGCCATGCGCCCCACTCAGGTTACCCTCTTCCTCCTTGGGCTTCGATCGTCATTCGTTGAACTTCTGGTTTTCGTAAGGGCTTTGTTGTTTGATTTCTGATTTCCTGATTTGTGTTTTCTAGGTTCGAACGCATGCCATTCGCGTAGCGCATGAGAACATTGATAAGACTTTGAAGTCCGCCGAAGTTATTATCAACCAGTTTGATCTCTATCGCAAGGTTAGTGCTTCGATGAAAATTTCTAAATTTTTGGGCAATTTTAGTGATTTCTCGTTGTTTGCTTGGACAAAAATTTGAACTTTGGTGGTGAAAGGTGTCAATTTGTGGTTTTTTAAAGTGAATGATGCGGCATTTTTTTCCTGGTGAAAGAATCAACCAACGGAAATTTTTTGTAACTGACTGTATTTCTGTTAGCAAAAATACCCAATTCCAAGGTTATACTAATTGAAGGGAGTAGTTTGAGTGGTTTTTTTTTATGCTGCATCTTTGCTATTCTTTGTTTGTCTGATTAAAAATTTAAACTTTGGAAGAATAAAGGTGAGTGATTTTCTGGAGCAAAAGGTTGGAAGAGAAAGGAACTTTGGCTTTTTCTTAGTACAATTATTTGCCATTTATTGTGAAATTATTGGGAGTCTATGATGTTGAGTGTTATGTTAAATGTTTAGGTTGAGAATAGAATACAAAAGGGGCCACATGAAGACCTTGAAAATTACTTGCAAGCCGTTGATCAATTGAGAAATATTGGGAATTTCTTTGGCTCAAACAAGACCTTAAAGAGGGGCGACGGGGCTGCTAATAACACCAGTAGTTTACTTGCCAAGGCAATCTTGAAGTTGGAAGAGGAGTTTAAGGAGCTTCTAAATACCTACAGGTTTGTTTAATGGTTCATTTGTTACATTTTAGTGGTTGATAACTTAGTAGTTAATTTTTGCTGCATCACACAATATGTTGTAGTGGAACATATGGCCAGTTAATTATCTTCACTAAAAACTGGATAGATCCTAGTATAAAAGAAAGATTTATATAACTTGCCTTATCGTCGAATCATCCCCGTGGAGTCAGAAGCTAAGGAAACATATTAGAACTTCTAAACACACATGTAAATTCACATCTGATTAAATAAAGTTGGCTACCATTTTTCATACAACTTTTAATGGAATTCAGTGCTAGGAGTAACTCTTCCCTAAGAAACCACATAAACAATCATGAGTAACAAAGCCAAACTGGACGGCATGAAGCAAGCTGCTTTATAAATCTTGGAAATTGCAGCTTCTACCTATCAAGGGTCCACCTGCTTAAATGATGAGGGCGGCAACTCCCCTTACCGAAATCTCTCTTGTCATCTGCCATCAAATAAATGATAAGGAGCCATTGTAAATGTCATTGCATTTTCTTGCGCAAGTAAATTATGTTACCCATGGTTTATCTAGGTAAAATTATGTATCTATAGGAGAATGCACATCTTTTCTTTAGATATGACTTTGGAGACATGTTGGGTCACATCTTCCCCACATAATCCTACTTTACCTTAGTTTATTTGATAAAAAGGGTTTTGGTTTTACTCATCCCTTTCCATTTCACTTTCCATCGTAATTTTTTTAGCTTTGAATTTCAATCTTTTATTTTTTATTTTTTATTTCTAAAATTACTTTATCTTGTTCCTATCTTTTTTATGTTTTTCTTGTCATTATGTATTATTTTTTAACCCCTTTTAATAGTGATTTCCGTGATTTAAAAAAAATTATTTAATTTTAATTTTAATATGATTTAAATTTCTAAAGTTTAATTTCTTAGTTGACAATGTGTATATATATATGTGTACACCTAAAAAATTTTTACTAAAATATTCTATACCCCTAAAAATAATGTGATTCACATGTCTATATATGTGCATGCACATATATAGACGTATATGCATATATGGTCATGCCCATGTATACTTGGTTCATTAAATTTAAGTGTTATATACTCTATGATGCTTGGATATCTAACACATGTATCCACATCCTAGTAACAATATCTATTAGTTTGCTAGATTATTTCTTTTCCTTGGATTCTTCAATTAGATGGACCATTGCATGTGGCCTTATATAGAATATGATTATTTGATCTCCTAAAGGCCTGAGAAACATGTATTTAACTCCTTCCATATTGATTAGCATATGGACATTGCAGTTAAATATTGATAGGATGTTCAGTGTGTGAAGTATAATCTGTACACAGCAATGTGGTATATTCACTGGGGTTATTTTGTTGTTGCATTTCCTGTCATAAGATACAATTCTTACTTGGGCCTTTTATCCATTCCTAAGAAATTCCATTTTTTAATTCTTGTTACGGAATGCTAGTATAGTAAGGAGCTTCACCTTTAGTGGACATTTATTCTTCCAAATATTTATTGAGAATCAAGTTTTAAGATGGCCCATTATCAGGATCTTGTGAGAATGTTTCGGTAGAGAATTCTATTCCCTTGTTCCATCCCAATCTGAATATCTCTTTTATTGTCTCACACGAGTTGGTGGTTACATTTTGCATTTTCAGACCTTGTTCTTCCATTGCTTGGGCCTGGTGGTGTCTGAACACTCTGTGCAATTTCATGTTATACTTTAAACATTCTTCACTATGTCTTTATCAGTTTTTTTAGAGATTAAGGAGTAGATTCAACTCATTTATTTATTTTTATAAGGGTCTTTTCCAACTCCAAATCTACATCTTCGTGTTAATCAAATAGGCCTCTTTAGTTTGATTTTCTCCTTCCAAAAAGTTTGATACTTGGTTCTGATAAATGCAACCCCTGGTTTATGCCTGCATAATTCTTCCCACTATATGCTCCTTGAATGGCATAGTTGGTTTATGCTAAAGTTCCAAGCACACATTCATTTGCAGGATCAGATATATCTGCTTGGAGTTTTAAACAATTGCCCTCTGATCAGTCTTTCCATGGAGTCAACATAATGTGATTGACATGTACATTTTGGTTACTGAAAAAATTGCTAAAAATGTGCAATATATCTGTTAATTGGGTTGTAATGATTGTCCTCCGATTAATCCTTTGATGGAGTGAACATTCCTCTCTGAAGGTGTTTCTTGGGCATTTGTTCATTGCCTGGTCAAATTTATGCCTTTTCTTTCAGTTGGAATGTCACAACTAGAACCACCACAATATTCATCTTTCTGAAAAAGTGAAATGTGGTCAAGATTTAGGTAAAATGATTCAGTAAATTCTCTAAAACCTTTAAACACTAGTAGGAAACTTAACTTAATTTCTATAAATTATGACTTTTAGTATCATATGTGGGGCAGTCTGGTCTATTATTTAATTCTTTCACTCTTTGGTTTCAGCAAAGCAGTGGAACCGCAGCAACTTTTTAACTGTCTTCCCAATTCTCTTCGGCCATCATCAGGTTCTCCTGGGCACCAAGGTGAAGATGGTAAAAGTCAGTCAGCTACCTCTGATCATCAAGCCAAGAGTGCAGAGAACACTGTGTATACACCTCCTACCCTAATTCCTCCAAGGATTTTGCCTCTACTACATAATTTGGCTAAACAACTTGTTCAAGCTGGGCGACAACAGCAAGCCTTGAAAATTTACAGGTTATAACAAATTTTTCCTTCTGAGATTTTAGAGCACTGTGGTAGTTCTCTACATGTTTTAATGTCATTTCCTTGCCGATGTGGCTGGAGCTTGAGCACCTTGATTAAGTAATTAAGACTGGTAAAAGTTTAATTCTGTTGTTTTGATTGGGTGAAATTAAATATTTTTCTGATTTGTGTAGAAATCATACAATCCTGTTTTGCAAATATCTCATTCTTTACTGGATAATCTTCTCAATTAGTGGATGGATGTCTATAATTCTGTCTATATATGTTAGATAATTTGAGATTCATTGTTTCATATGGGTAGATTTATTGCTAATTTGGTTAACTATGCATTTTTTCGACTAGTGGTTGGGAACATTTTTTTAATTGATACCATCGTCATTTCCAGTAATTTCTTATTTGGTTTGCAGAATTTATGCTTGCTTATTCATAAAAGTTTTCTTATTTATTTTTTTTAAATGTGTATGGATTATGTGTATCTAGGTGAGATTCTTTTCCTCCACTCATGTTTGAGGATGAATCATCAGTCTGTGAATTACCTGGTCATTAATACAAATACTATACCTTTCATATACAGGGAAGCTCGTTCATCAGCTTTGGAAGAGAGCCTTGAAAAATTAGGCGTTGAGAAACTGAGTAAAGATGATGTTCAAAAGATGCAATGGGAGGCATTAGAGCACAAAATTGGGAATTGGATTCACTATATGCGAATTGCAGTAAGAAATTGAGTTAGATGAAGTTAGCAAAGAAGTCTGCCCATTATTCTCTAATGAGTTGACTTTGTTTGAAACAGGTCAAACTACTTTTTGCTGGAGAACGAAAAGTTTGTGATCAAATTTTTGATGGTATTGACTCCCTCAAAGATCAATGTTTTGCTGAAGTAACTTCAAATAGTGTGGCTATGCTTCTTAGTTTCGGAGAAGCCATTGCCAAGAGCAAACGATCACCAGAAAAGTTATTTGTGCTTCTGGACATGTATGAAATTATGTGTGAGCTTCAGTCAGAGGTAAATATGATTTGTTTGTACTATATAGTCAGAGATAAATTATGTGTGGGCCATCATTTTCTTAAGTAACTGCTGGACTTGTGGTTCTGCTGCTTAAGACGTTTCTTATTTGATTCTTCCATTTATTATCTCGATTTTTTTTAAATGATACTCGTAAATCTAGTTATGACTCTGTTTTAGTATTCTTTCACAATCGAATATCATGTAAAAATTTATCATTTGAAATGGATTTCCCAGATTGAAACAATTTTCGAAGGAAAAGCTTGCTCTGAGATGAGAGAATCTGCAGTGAGCCTGACAAAACGATTAGCACAGACTGCCAGGGATACCTTTGGTGATTTTGAGGAAGCTGTTGAAAAGGATACAACCAAAACTACCGTTCATGATGGAACAGTCCATCCACTGACTAGCTATGTGATCAATTATGTGAAGTTCCTCTTCGAGTAAGAATTGTCATGTTCTCCATTTAGCTACTGATTCCTTGCTTGGCTAGTTTTATGATCTTTAGTTATTTGACTGTGATTTTTATAATTCTGAAATCTTGTCGCTATACTGTGTTTCTCGTCTTTGCATATTATATTTTATTGGTGATGCTGGTACTGTTACTTTTATCTATCTGTCTGGGTTTGGATTTAGTTACCATGAAGTTCTTGAAATTCTCTTTTTTCTTTTTTTTTAATAGGAAATGATAACAGAGGGCAATGCTTTTTCCAGTACCCATGTAGAACTGCTAGGCTTCCATACGAAGAGATGCATCTTGTGTGAAAAACAAGCAGCACGTCTTTTTTTTTTATTAGAAACTCTTGTCTTTGTTAAGAGAACTAATTTAGGACCTATTCCTACAGAATGAACTAAGGGCTGTTTCTTCACCAACAATTTATCATGGAAATGCACCATTTGATTATTTCTTATATTTCTTTATGCTGAGAAATGCACATAGCTAATATGAGGGCTCTCTTTTAAAATAATAATATTATATGCTAGATGGACGCATCATCAATCTTTATGGCGCTATCTTGCCCAGAAAATTGGATAAGGTGATGTAACAGCACCATTTGTTTTGTGATTAGAATTCAGGCACAGTAAATCAGATCCTTGGTTGTTGCTTCATTTAACTACTTTGAGATCCCCTTTTGAAAGCTTAAGTTTCACTTAAGAAGTATGAAATTGATCTATATAATTCATCTCTTTTATTAAAATTTTAATTTTAGTCTACTTTCCGTCATGTAGCTGACGAACTCAATTACTGCTCGAATAAAGTGGTTGGTCCAAATAATTGTATGCCTTCTGGAACTAATATATGTTCCTGATTTTATGTTGTATAGACCCTGAAGCTTGATATTTTTATGTATTAAATTATCTGTACTCTTTCTTTCTGGATTAATATGCTTTCTTATTTTGTTGTAGATTTGTATACATTTGTCTTAGAAAATCATGTGTTTGTATGTGCAGTTATCAGTCAACACTGAAACAGCTTTTTCAAGAGTTTGAAACTGGAGGAGAGACAAATTCCCAACTGGCGTCTGTGACCATGAGAATAATGCAAGCTCTTCAGAGTAATCTTGACATGAAATCGAAGCAATATAAAGACCCTGCTTTGATGTACCTATTTCTAATGAATAATATCCACTATATGGTTAGATCTGTACGCAGGTATGCTCATATTCAAGTAGAAATTGCGCCATGGAGCAGATAAAAACAATTTGTACTTTGTTAATTACAGGTCAGAAGCTAAGGATTTACTTGGTGATGATTGGGTTCAAAGGCATCGAAGGATTGTGCAGCAAAATGCTAACCAGTATAAAAGGGTGGCTTGGGCAAAGGTACAGTGATGACCAGAACCAAGCTTGCAGTTTAATCTCTTTGACAGTGGCTTGAATTGAATTCTGTAAATTATTATGTTGCAATTTTTTTTAATTTAGATTTTTTTTTCTCTCTTGCCAACTTTATTACATTACCATATTCTCATGCTGGAATCTGTTGAACAAATACTCCTTTTCTTCCCATTTTTTCTGAAAACATATTTACATCTCTTGTGTGTTGGATCAATCGTGTACAAACTTATGATCTCATATTAGTTAACTTATAAAATTTAGTGGCGCTTGGTTCAGTTTGAATTAGCACATGTAGTCATGCATAGTTTGTTGCTTTCAGATTTCACGTCTTGCCTTAATGTTTGATTTTACTTTTATCATTAAAACATACACAATAATATGATTTTATTTTGGAAGAATCTTTTTTATGGCGCCTCCAAACTATGCTTTTATTTGTATTGATTGGCCATGCTTCCTCTGTAGCCTATATGCGAAGAAATATATGAAATAATTCTGACAAAAATGTCTTAAACTTTTCCTTATAAGCTTCGGGCCATATGCATGCCTGCTGTCTGCAAACATTATTGTTCTGTTATCAACTATATTCTCAGTTTATGAGATGAAATTGAATTCAAGACAGCAATTTAGCATCTGCTGTAAGATTTCATTAAGCGTTTGACTTAATTGTGGTTTTCATTCAACAACAACAACAACAACAACAACAACAATAATAATAATAATAATAATAATAATAGTAAACAAATGATCTTTAATCTAGCATAATAACAAATACTGGAATGAAGTTAATACAAAATCATCATATGTTATGATTGGGGTGCATACTATTGGAAATCAGCACTATCTCTGTTATGATTATATTTTGTTGCATGTTTTTCAGATTTTGCAGAGCCTTTCTACTCAGGGTCTATCTTCATCAGGCGGCGGTAGCAGTGCAGCGGGAAGTGATGTAACCAGTACAAGTAATGTTTCACGAGCAACAGTGAAAGAGAGGTTAGGATATTTCAACTTTAAATAGGGAATTATCTTTGTTAGAATAATAGCATTAACTATAACTTAGATGCCTGCACCATTATCAGATTCAGGTCTTTCAATATGCAATTTGAGGAGCTTTACCAAAGGCAATCTCAATGGACTGTTCCTGATCCAGAATTGCGTGAATCTTTGAGGCTTGCAGTTGCTGAGGTTCTACTTCCTGCATACAGATCCTTTATTAAACGTTTTGGGTATGTTTCCTTAACCTGTATACCTTCTATTCATTTATGTTCATTGGCCTACTTGTTTGTGTTTATTGGCCTACCGACTTATCCTTTTTAAGGTCGTATCCCTAGTGTCTGCCTATGTTAGAGCTTATGACAAACATGAAAAGAGGAATTCAATTAGAATTTACTGGTGTCTTGATTTGCATTTGGTGCATTTGAAATTTTGAATGCATTTACCAATGCAATCTGAATTTTTTCAACCATATCTATTTTCCATTTATTTCTGAAAACATCAGCACCTTTCTTCCTGATGAAATTGTAAATAAGCTTTGTACTTGAAAACAATGTTGCCTTATAGACCACTGTTGCCATTTAGTAATATATTGCACCATTCCGATTTCTGGCTGACTTTTAGGACTTGTGTCTCTTGTATATTGTTGGTTTATGTCGAGCTAAATGTACTTATATTGGCAACCCAAATGTTTCTATTTTTTTTCCCGTTTCAATAATTAGGCCTCGCAATTGGTCACTCTTGCTTTTTAATCTTTGAACTGTATGCCATATTACAAATTACTACTACCTCTAGTGGAAGGAAATGTCAGACAGGAATCATTGATATGAACTGCATGTTCTGAGAGAACACACAACAGTGTTTGTGGGATAATATAGAATGGTTTGAATTGCATGATGGGGTTTATTGTATTCTTGTGTTATTGTGTTGAGTTTCAAGATCAGTGTATTCATTCTGTGCTTTTCACTGTGTTATTGTGTTTTGAGTTTCAACAGTGTCTTTGAATTCCTGGGTTGTGCTTTTCAGGCCTTTACTGGACAATGGCAAAAATCCTCAGAAATATGCCAAATACACTGCAGAAGATCTTGACCAAATGCTCGGTGAGTTCTTTGAAGGAAAGCCGGGGGAACAAAAACGCTGATGATCTCCGTTAACTAAGCTCTGGAAATATGTAACATATTTATATCATGATTGATCATGTCGTATTCTTGTGCTTTTGTGACACTTCTGTGCAGAGCTTGTATCAGTTCTCATGTTTTTGCTTTGGTTTGGTTCGATTAGTGTTGGCCTGACAGATGAGTTTCATTTATTGTCAATAATAATAATGGATGAAATAACTATTGGTTATTATCGTGTTCAATTTCGTTTTTACAATAATAAAAAGTTTTTTTTTTTTTCTATGTGAAATGGAAGATTATATTTGTCTTTTGATGTGAACCTTGGTTAGCATTGTTTCACATATGTTTATATAGAAGAATTTGTTAATGTTATAGTTGGTAAGCTGTTGGATGTGAAGATTAGTTGCCATGTGGTTATTTTCTAGATTTTTTGTTCTTAATTGATGCAGTAAGAAAAATAAATGACTACTATTCACTAAGGTGGCATATTTTTGTTCATTTTTTTAACTAAAAAAAATATTACTCATCAATAGAGATTTTTAATTATTTTTGTGAAATATTGAAAACCCCAAAGTGAAGAAAGCAATAACTTAAAAATAGAAATAAGCGAGAGAAGAAAAAAAAAATATTTGTTTTTAAAAATAATTTCTTGGATGATTACAATATTTCCTTGGATAAGTTGGACAAAAGGATGTTAAAAGGATAGACGGGTATTAAGGTGTATTAGTTATATATATATATATATATATGTATGTATATATATATTTTTTTTTAAATAATTTTTTGGATGACTACAGTGTTTTTTCAAAAATCTAGATTTATAGGTTGGAGAAAAGTATGTTAAAAGGATGACGAGTACGAAGGTGTATCTGTTATGGTGGCTTAACCACCTTAAAGAATTTATCATGTGGGGCTGGCTGACAATGTTGAGCAATGAGAATTTGTCACGTGTACTTAAATGATATTTTAGGATCAGATCCTCACAATGGTAAATCTCCCTGCCATGCAATGTTGGAAAAATTGAAAGTTGTGCCGTGGATACCACTCCCCTGAAAGTGAAATTCCGACACGACCGGGATGTAATCGAGATCCAGTTCCTCCACCAAGGTTAACACAACTACCCCCACACATGTGCACTCGTGGCAAGGAGTTGAAATAGCACCGATTACCTAGAAGCCAAAGGCTAAAGTAAAAAGAAAAAACCTTAGGGAAGAAGAAGTTCTGTGTCCTATTTAAAACCCAAAGCTTATTTTATCTTTTTATTTTAAAATCTGAATATTGCAATTTAAAACAGAGAAAAATTTGGTTGGTATAAAAACGTGTAACCAAAATTTGAAAATCAATCATAACAGATAAGCACTATCAGTTTGTTGAACAGTTCAAACCACAATAGGACATGTTTTAAACTAACCAACAGATTTTTTTAAAATCTTTCTAGTAGTCATTCCCAACAATCCCCCACGAATGACTTACTAGTCAAAAACTATATTTTTTGGGTAATTGAAGAAATTTTATTACTTAAGCATCAATATCTTTCGATTGAATTAATGCATAGTGAAGTGAGGTATCAACTTAGCTAATGAAAGTGAAATGATTCTTGAACTTTCAAAAGCTCAAGCTGAGACCCCCATAACACGTATTAACTCCTTAATGTAAGCTATTCCGTGATATAATTTTATCAAAGCGCTATTGAGGGCCATGCGCATACACCTTGAGTTCTTATGAGTGATTTAGAAAAAAAAACTCTATTCTTTCATAGAAGGCAGCCTACCGTCACACTCATATAAAATAACTTCATCAAGTCCATATCACAAAAGGACCATTGAAAGAAAGAGCTATGAAGGTTTAAGAGTCCATAAGACTCATACATCACAAAGTCATCAACTCATTCATCAAATCCTCACTACGACCACCCATCACATAGGGCTATGAATATAATCACAATAAAGATTAGGGATAGAGAATATATACTCACTCTATGGCTTTTAGACCCATTCCCCTTAATGACTCAAGAATGGTCTTCCTTGTTAATCCTTTAGTGAGAGGATCTGCCAAATTACGCTCAGATCTCACAAATTCCAAGGAGATGACGCCATTCCTTAATAGTTGCTTAACCGCACCATGTCTAATGCGAATATGCCTCCTCTTGCCATTATAAACATAGTTCTTGGCAACACCAATGGCAGTTTGTGAGTCACAATGTAGAGAGATCGGTGCAAATGACCCCACAAAGGCATATCTCCTAACAGGTTTCTCATCCACATATAAGAAAATAATCACACAATGAGACCCAAACAATTTAGAGTAAACACATGAATTAGATACATTAACTTTATAACCATTACTTACCAAAGTATGATCATATTTCCCATACCATTGCTTGGGTGCTTATATAAGCCGATAAAGGGATTTTTTAAGTTTGCATACCTTATATTCTTGATAGGGGATCACAAAGCCCTCGGGTTGTGCCATGTATATCTCCTCCTCTAGATCATTATTGAGAAAAGCCGTTTTCACATCCATTTGATGTACCACTAGGCCGTGAATTGCTGAAAGGGCGATCAAAGATCGAATGGTAACAATTTTAGTTATAGGAGAATATGTATCAAAATAATCTATACCTTGCTTTTGAGTATAGCCCACAACCACTAATCTAGCTTTGAACTTCTCAATTGAACCATCCGGTCTAATCTTTTTCTTAAAGATCCATTTATACCTAATAGGTTTACTGCCAATAGGTAAATCTACCAAATCCCATGTGTGGTTTATAATAATATAATCTAGCTTGTTTTTGATGGCTTCTTTCCAAAAACTAGAATCTATTGAACTTAAAGCTCGGTTTTAGGATCCTCATCAATTAAAACCATAGATGCAAATTGATCATTAATCTTATCTAGGTTTCTACTAGGAAAACAGATAAGAAATCAGTTTTTCTCAGTTTTTCTTCTCTTACTTCTCCTTAGTTCATACCCAACAGGTTTAGAAGGAGAAGGAAAAGAGATAGATACCTGGCCAACGTTTGAAGTACCAATGGAAGTGCCAACAACTTTAACTATAGGAAATCTATGCCCAAAGAACCCTGCATCTCTAGACTCACAAATGGAATTGTCAGTCAAGCACATGGATCCATAAGCTGCACTGTTATGAGCATAACCAATAAAAACAAAGTCAAACGTTTTTGTTCCAATATTTGTTTTTTTAAATACCAGATATGCAACCTTTGCTAAACACTCCACACTTTCAAATAGTTAAGGTTAGGTGCAAAACCCTTCCACATCTCATAGGGTATCTTATCCAGCTTCTTGTGAGGGACCCTATTAAGAACAAAACAAGCAGAAAGCACAGCTTCCCCCTACATGTTATCAGATAACCTAGATCTCAACAACATGGCATTCATCATTTCCTTTAACGTTCTATTTTTACGTTTTGCTATGCCATTTTGTTGTGGTGTGTATGGTGCACTAGTTTCATGTGTGATGCCATGCAATTCACAAAATTCTTTAAGAAAATATGTACCATACTCACAACCTCTATCGGACCTTATTCTTTTTATCTTTCTGCCTAATTGGTTTTCAACTTCTACTTTATATTTTAAAAATATTTCAGCAGCCTCATATTTTGATTTTAAAAGGTAAATTCTTGTGTATCTGGAAAAATCATCTACAAAAGAGATAATATTTTTTGCCGCCTCTACTCATAGTGTTTTTAAAATCCACCAAGTCAGAATGTACCAATTCAAGCAATTTAGTGCATCTAGATGTGATAGGTTTAAAAGGCTTTTTCATAAATTTTGCTTTTACACAAATTGAACATTTAAAATGATTACTAGCCTCAAATGCATTGATAAGATGCATGTTTTAAGCCTAATGGATGCAACATTCACATGTCCTAATCTACCATACCACACATCAATAGTCTCAACAATATAAGCAGAACATGAATCATTTTCATTAATACTAGAAACACATATAGTGTTCAAAACAGAAAGGCCATCAGCCAAATACCCCTTACCAACAAATTCACCATTTTTTGTGATGATCATCACCTTGTCAGCCTTAAACATAATCTTTAGCCAAGCCATGTTTAGAAGATTGCCAGACACTAAGTTCTTCACAAGGAAGGAACATACAAAACATCATTGAGTGCAAGAGTTTTGCTAGAAGTGAGTTTTGGAAGAACCTTCCCTTTCTCAAGTACACCAATAGTGGCGGAGTTGACCATGAACACACACTCCCCATAAGAAGCCTCCTAGAACTCGTGGAACATCTTCTTGTTTGAGCAAAAGTACTTGGACACCCCGGTGTCAAGGATCCAGTCTGACTTGTTCTCCACCAAATTGCCCTCCACGACCACAGTAGCAATGATGTCTTCTTTCTCAGTGAGGTTGCCCTATGGGGCAACTTGGTTGTTAGACTTCTAGCCTTACCTAGATTGGTCTTTGCATATGTAGCAATGGTGGCCTTGTGTCCCTACTTCCCATAGCAAAAAGATGACACCTTAGGCTTCTGAATCTTCCTATCAGTGCCTTTGAACTGCGTATGCTTCTTATAAGGTTTGTCCTTCATCACCTTCTTGCCTTTGTTTTTGGACCTATCTATCGGTGTTGAACTAGACTCAACCAAGTTAGCTTTAACAGACATAGAGGAGTTTGAGTTTTGCTTATCTTTCAGTCGGTTCCCATCCTTAGTACGCATGTGTCTAATCAACACCTACAAGGTAAGGTCCTTCTTCTTGTTCTTGAGATGGTTCCTGTAGTCACTCCAGAATGGTGGGAATTTCTCTAGCAACACGTTGGCTTGTAGTATCTCGCACATCATCATCTCCTCAAATAGGACGTTGGCCACCAAGTTTTCATACTCATGGACTTGGTCCATTATATAATACCTGCCCACCATCTAGAATTGCAGCCATTTTTCGATCACATATTTCTTCCTGCTTGCATCATTTGCACCATATCTAGTTTCCAAAGTATCCCAGATAGTTTTAGCATACCTTTGGTTGACAAACAGGTCGAAGAGAGTGTCGGTCATGTGGTTCAGGAGGTGGCCGTGAATCGTCTTATTGTCCTTCTCAAACTTAGCCTTATTGTCGCATCTGTCTTCTTGTTTTGGTTCGTTGGTGGTGTAGCAGCAGACGTAGCCGGGATGGAGATGGTATCTGGTTAGTCATCGTGGTGGTTAGTGAAGAGGACGTAATCGAGCTCTAGTTGCTCGAAGAAGATGAGCAATTTCTGCGACCATCTGAGGTAATTGGTGCCATCAAGGGGCTCCAGTTTTGATAGGTCGGGAATGGCCTTTGTGGTTGGTATAGCCATAATTGAAGTTAGATTTTGCTTTCAGATTGTTGGAAAAATTTTAAGCTATGCAGTGGATACCACAGCCCTGAAAGTGAAATTCCGGCATGACCGAGGTGCAATTGAGATTGCCTTTCACCCCCAAGGTTAACACAGCTACCCTTGGATACGTGCACTCGTGGCAAGGAGTTAGAACAACCCCGATTACCCAGAAGCCAAAAGCCCAAAGAAAAAAGAAAAAAAAACCTAGGGAAGGAGAATTTTTGTGTCCTATTTAAAACCCCAAAACTTATCTTATCCTTTTATTTTAAAATCTGAATATTGTAATTTAAAACAGAGAAAAATCTGGTTGTTACAAAAATGTGTAACCAAAATTTGAAAATCAATCATAACAGATAAGCATTATCAGTTTCTTGAACAATTCAAACCATAATAGGATATGTTTTAAACCAACCAAAAGATTTTTTTAAAAAATCTTTTTAGTAGTCATTCCCAACATGCAACTCCTCCAAGGGAAAATCCTTTTATCATGCAACTCCGGAGGGATGGAGAATACAACTCTCTCGAAGAGGATCCATACTAAGATCTAGTGAACAGTAAATAAATAGTACTCTACAATATCTGGTTCTAAACAGTGAATGAACAATATTCTTATAGTACCATGGGCATAGAGAGTTTAGAAATGAAATTTTTTTATTAGATTAGGAATACTATCATGATTTTCAGCACTATCCAAATCTAGCATCTTCAAAATATAGTATTACAATTCTATTGCAACTAATTAAGTTGCAACTTAGCCCACCGGCTGACACTAAGTGAGTCAGAATGACATCTTGTCAAATCCTTTCGATGTTGGGCAAAACAACAATCAATTGAACTTCCATGCCATGCGATTAATTTTTATACGTGAAAAATAGTACTCTCTTGGGCAATTGTGTGATGAATAATTCCCACATACTACCACATCAACACCAACACTAGTAGATCCAAAGTGAAATTTCATTCTTCTTAAAGTTTGGTTGATAATAAAATCAAAAGTGACCCAAATGAACTTATTAAACTAAATTTAATATAGCAATTAGATTTATTTAATTTCATTGTATTTCTAATTATGTGAGACATTGTGACATCTGCCAGAGATTTAAACTAGAAATTATATATATTGCTTCTCATGATCATATTCAACCATTACCTATCATTCAATCTATTTTCACCAATATCTATCATTAATTCTATTTTCACCAATATCTCAATGGATTTCATTGAAGGATTTCCCAAATCTAAAGGTAAAATAGTAATATTTGTAGTAGTTGATAGTCTTACTAAATATGCTCATTTTATGCAATTGTCTCACCCTTTCAGTGTAGCAATTGTAGCTCAAACTTTCTTAGATAATATATAAAAGCTACATGGATTCCCTTCTACTATTGTAAGTGACAAAGATCTAATCTTCCTGTGTACATTTTGTCAAGAACTTTTCAAACTTCAACAAGAGGAGTTTCAACATTCGATTGATGGCTAAGAGAACCTGCAAAACTGAAGAAGAACAAACAAACTCAAGAAGAAGATGAATAATGATTTAAAGTTCAGAGAATCAGCTATCCAACAACTCTGATCTCTCGCAGTCATATCAGACATTACTGTTAGTTCCGCCGGTGTGGTTTGTGGGTTTTAGGTAACACTCAAGCACTCATAGAAATCTCACACAAACCAACAAAGAAAAAAAACACACGACGTTGGTAACCCAGTTCGGCGTCCACACGCCTACGTCTGGGGGGCTAAGCCTGGAGATAAACAATCCACTAAAAGAGGGGAAAATACATGAGTACAAACACTTGTCACTCAACAATCACAAACAAAGATCACTACCCTCTCTAGATTGTCTTGTGCACCCACTCTCTCTAGCTCCGGTCACACCCCCAATCCCAGAGCAAGGTAGCTTATATAGACGCCTCAACGTCCCAAATATAACACATACCTCTTTTAGAATCTTTGTGGCTACTAATTTAAAAACCTTCTGAAATTAGCTGTTGCAACTCCTGTTGTAACATAAGTTGCAACATGGCCCTGACTGCTGATTTGACTGAGTTCTGCTTACGTTGTGAACGACCTCAAGACCCATCAACCTCCCGGTCATGCTTAGTCCGAGTCGGTGCAGCCAAATATCCCGATCCCGACTGTTGGCAACTAGCCTACCTTTTCAGTTCCTCATCACGCAGTCCCCTTGCAAGAGGCGCACGTCCTTATTTGTTTTCATGAAACTTATCAAACTTGATATTCAATTCACCCAAGTTTGGCCTTCAAATCTTCCAAGAAATATCTTCAATCAATCATCTCAATCATGCCAACAATAGGCATATCTTCAAATCTTGCCCTTAATAGTCCTCAATCATCCTCATTAAGGTCTCTTCAAATCATACCATCAATTAGCCTTCATTCACACCATGAATAGATATTTCTTCAATTAAACTCCACCATATTTAGTATTTAATCAAATCACCTAAATATGGTCTTGATATGATCTTGTGTTCAATTTGTAACATGTTACCAAGAATAACTCCACCAAGATATTCAAGATATTTTCCTCCAAGCTATAGACATATTAAAAATAGTTCCACCAAGATCTTCAAGATGTTTTGCCTTGCAAGCCAAGTCTCCTTGCCATGTCACCATGCTTTCCATGTCATCAATTATGCCTTGTCACCATGGTTGCTACGTCATCTTGATTTGGTGTCAAATCATGGCAATTAAATAGTGCGGTTGCACTAACAATTACAATATATCACATGAGAACAAAAGCACAACTTGACCTTTGACTAAGAACTAAACAAAGTGACTCGATCTAACCAGCTCAAAAAACAACCCATCACTGCCTCAAACTTACTCACTGAAACCTGATGATCAAATCCTGGCCCTTCAAATTAAATCCACGGTTCCCTCCAAAGATAACTGTATAAACTAACCTGCACTTCAAATTTCTTCGGCTAAGAGTTTAACTGAGATCTTCAGCAGCTTCATCTTCAATGTCTTCGATCACTCCATCATCGATAACATATATACCATCCACAAACGGATGGTTTGACTGAAGTGGTAAACAGGTGTTTGGAAACTTATTTGAGATATATGACATGTGATCTAACTAAGAGTTGGTCTTTCTTGGGTGACATTAGTTGAATTTTGGTGCAACACCAACTTTCACAAGGCTAGTAATATCACCCCTTTTCAGAGATTATATGGAGTTCCACCACCTTTGCATTTGCCGGCTTATTTCAATAAAGACTCAAGAGCAAAGGCTGTGGATTCTATCTTACTTGATTGAGAAGCTGCAATTAAATTGTTGATCGAAGCACCACTTATCTAAGGCTTAACACAAAATGAATATTCAAGCTAATAAGCATAGAACTGAACTTATCTTTGAAGTGGGAGACATGGTGTTTTTAAAACTACTACCTCATTGAAAAAGCTCAATTGTTGCTTGAGAAGTCCCTAAACTAGCAACCAAGTATTTTTGATCCCCATAAGATCATTGACGTAATTGGAAATTGTGCTTATAAGCTAGATTTGCCAGTTTCTTTAGGAATCCATCCTTTTTTTTATGTGTCGCAGCTAAAATGAGCTTTGTCTTTTGAACAAGTTGCTTCTTCATTAACTCCTTAAGCTCTTTCTCTACAGCCTTGTTGAAGCCCTTGGCAATTAAAGACAGGCGCACTGTAGAAAGGGGTAATTCGGTAGCTACACAATGGCTTATTCAATGGTCCAATTTATCACCAACAAACTCCACTTGGGAATTTGTACAGGAGAATACTGATATATATGAAGGGAAGAGATGCACAGTTCAGATAACTTGAATATGTTAATTAATTTTTGAATATTTAGGTTTCTTTTATAATGGGGCGTTTGGTTGGATGTAGTTGAAAATGCAGTGGATTTGTATTTACAAATCCTTGTATTTGAAAATTCAGGAGAGTCAAATCCAGTGTTTGGTTGGATGTATTTGAAAATGCTGGATTTCAGAATTTTGTGTTTGTTTGGAAGGATTTGTAAATCTGGATTTTGAAAACATGTGTTTGGTTGGATGTATTTGTAGGATATGAAAATCTTTGGTGAGGTTACCCCCACTTTAAGGTATACTTTGTTAGTAATAATAATAAAAATAATTATGGATATAATTACTTAATTTAATATATAATTATGTTTTTTATTACAATTTATTTTTATTTTAATAATTATATTAAAAATGCCCACGTTGGTAATAACTACTTTATTAATTATAAATATTATTACTAATTTTAATTAATATAATTAAATATTTGATGGGAATAGGTATATAAGCAATGATCAAGTTGAAATTGAAGTGTCACTGAGCTATATTTAAATAGTTACAATAATCATGCAAATAGCTAAGCTTAATATCCATTGTAAAAGAGCTTAACATAACAACAATCACCATTCAAAAAGCTAAAACATAACATTGTCCCTTCAAAAAGCTAAAACATAATAGGTAAACATTCCACAAACCCATAACAATAACATAAAAATGTCTCACAAACTCATAATAGGTAAACATTCCACAAACTCATAACAAATAACAACATTGTCCCTTAAAAAAGTTAAAACATAA
This sequence comes from Dioscorea cayenensis subsp. rotundata, assembly GCF_009730915.1. NCBI lineage: Eukaryota > Viridiplantae > Streptophyta > Magnoliopsida > Dioscoreales > Dioscoreaceae > Dioscorea > Dioscorea cayenensis. Next base: position 4,942,840 of record NC_052484.1, read on the forward strand.
CAATAACATAATAATGTCTCACAAACTCATAGTTCTCCAATAACGTAATAGGTAAACATTACACAAACTCATAGCTCTTCAATAACATAATAATGTCTCACAAACTCATAGTTGCATTCAAATTAACAACAACAATAGATTTTTCTTCATATTCACTTCTAGTGCTAGCCATGTCACAACTCAAATCCAGGAGCTGCATTGTTACAAGCAAATAATCTATTAATTCACTAGAAATCAAAACAACAAAATTAACAACCCATACAACATAACATGAAAGTAAATGGAATAACTTATTATAATGAACAATTTATTACCATCTTTTGTATCTCAAAGGTCTACGCTAATTGAACCAAAAGAAATCATACGCCCCAAATCTTGCGAAGTTCATCATCCATTCGAAGAACATTCGACCTCGTGCATCATCGACCATTAAGTATTGATACACCATTCCAATTTTGCCGTGTGGAATAGCCATACTCTTTTAGCTTTTTACATTCTGCTGAAAGATCTTTTGCAAAGCTTAATGATCGGCTAGATTTAACAGACTCAAAGGCATCTTTGAGGGTGATGGCTAATTCACGAATAGCATTGTCCTCATTGTTGCCCTTGCGCATTGCTTTACCTTTCTTTCTTTATGGGCTTGTTGCTGATGTGGGATCAGAGTTATTGCCAGGATTATGGATCAATGGCGAAGTATTACCATGTGCACTTGTCTCCCCAAAAGAAAATTCATTGTATTGTTCAGTAGGGGGAACTGCTTCTGGCTCGGTGTTGTAGTCCATCTGTGTGCCAATAGTATTTCCAAATTGAACAGCATAACGACCTGTGGCTTGGTCATTACCACATATGGCCTCCAAAAGATCATGATCTTCAATTGTTTTGTTCAAGTATGGCTCATCTTGAGGGTGAATCTGTATTTCAATAGATAAATATCAACAACATTAATTGAAATGTTTATGTTAAAATAATAATAACAACTACCTGAACATAGTCTCTGTACTCTGCCTCGCCCATTACAATCATTTTAAGGTTGTTATCCCAACCCATGCCACTCATTTCTTTCAATCTTTTTATCCTTGCCCACCTTCTCCGTATTGTCCTGAGATGGTTGCTCACATTAGCTTCCCGTAACTACCACACCAAATGCTTGTTTCATGGCTCGAATAAGCGGCATGAATTGCTTGTGGTTTGAATCCCTTATCTACTTTCAATCCTTCTTCAACTTGGCTAGCCATGAAACGTATGAAATAACGACTTTCAGATGGTGTCCACCTCTTGTGTCCCTGAAGTTGTTGTTGTGGTCCTCATAGTCGATGATGCTTGGGTCGCTCTCAAATGCATCATACCCGTCCATTCTATAACACTCGTTTAATGTAAACATAAAATAAATGTTTAATGCTTCCACATGAACAAAAAATAAACGGGACAATAAGCATCCATGTAAACAAGAAATAAGCAAGACAACAAGCAGGGCAAGGTCATTTTACAATAAGTCATTATACGACATTATTCATAGAAGCTTGTCACACACACACATATATAACTATTTATTAGCCCACATTTCTCCTGAAATTTGATCACGGCGAATGGCCCACTCTTGTGCTTCTTCCCTTTGCTCTCTAATGGTAGTTTGTGAAGTTTGTTGCGGTATCCAGTCATCCTCAGATGGAATAAGACCATCTTGACCTCCTGTAAGGATATAATTGTGTAAAACACAACATGCTAACACAAGTTCTGCTTGTGTCTTAAATGGGAAAAAAGGCCTAGACGCAAGGACTTTGAAGCGACCCTTTAAAGAACCAAATGCACGCTCGATAGAAGTGCGTGCCGATGAATGTCGCAAAGTTAAAAAGTTCCTTAGGGTTTTGCGGTGTCCGTGAGCCAAACTCTTTCAAGTGATACCTAACGCCTCTGTAAGGGGGTATAAAACCAGGTCTTGTAGCATATCCGGCATCAACCAAGTAATACTTCCCTAATTTCAAGAGATAAAATAACTTTAATAAGTTGGATCATCTTATTAAACTTATTCCATATCCTTCTATTTATAAAATAAAAAAGTTAGATACCTTCAGGGACTTTTAACCCATTAGGTCTTTCAAGTGCATCACGAAGAACTAAAGAGTCATGTGCAGAACCCTCCCAACCAGCTAGAACATAAGTAAAACGCAAGTCAAAATCAACAGCTGCAAGGACGTTTTGTGTTGGGTATGATTTTCTTCCCCGAAAAGCAGCTACATCAGATAATGGGACAGAAGCATGAATATGTGTCCCGTCCAAGGCCCCGATGCAATCCTAACAGTATATACTATATGTTAGAATTAATCTTAATGAAATATATTTTTTTGATGTCTTATATAACACTACCTTGAAGTAAGGATATAGCTTACTCCTTGCCGCTATATATGGTTGGGTTTGTGTACTTGGTGGCCGCACATATTCATGCCGCAATTCACCAATTGCCCACAATACATGATTGAAGTACCTACTAACAGTCTCCCCTGACCTTAAGAAATTGTGTGCAATAACGCGGTTGCGTTGGTTATGACCTATGGTGTGCAAAAACATTAACAATTGCTCCTCTACGCTCATGTGCAATGTATCACGCAAAAGTTCTTTCCGACGTAAGATGCAACATAGGTTAAAAAAAGTGGACTTGTTCATACGAACCATATTGATGCTAGTGGCATCATTCCCATCTATCAACCTAGCTAAATAATTTTTCCTTATTTCCAATCTTTCACGTGATGGTTCTCTACAAATTTTACGTCTTTTCTTCCGCAACCATAGTAACATGGCATAGGCCACGGCTAAAATTGTCACTTGTAATAGGTATAGTTCATCATCATCTTCAAAAATGGTCCATCTAATAAAAAGAAAAAAATTTAGAACATGAAAAGAATCAATTAAAATAATAAATCAAACAATAACATTAATAACAACAACAAATGACATGTTCAAGCAACATGAATAATAACAACAACAACAAGACTGGCATCAATAATTAATCCCTATACAATTTCAAGAAACATAACGTCAATAAAAATGAATAAATAACAAAGTTCAAGCAACATCAACAAAAATAATGACATCAATAAATAATACAGACAATAATAAATCCCTATACAAGTTCAAGCAACATCATTAGGACAATGATATATTCAAACAACATCATCGGGGACAATGACATGTTCAAGCAACTCAATAATTAATCCCTATAAAAGCTAAATCTGGTCTCTATGTCAAAAATAATAAACAAAGACTCCATGTGAATTTTTCAATATACTATATTTATGTAAAAATAATATATTTTTTTAAATGAAATCATTTTCTATTAAAAAAATTAAATATCATGTTGTTTTTTTAACAAGTGAAGCGGGGGTGAGGGTGCATAATACGTTCGGTGTATTTAGAAAGTTCACTCAAATTGGTTTTGTTTATATTCGTTAAAAAAAATGAATACAAATACTACATCTAAACGTGCATTTGTTCCGACAAAGTTTAAAAACCCTTAACTTAATTAATTACCTAATCAAACATGAACAAAGAAAAGCAAACTGCCCATGTTCATGAAATGCATACAAGTCATGCATGTAAGTCATGCCAATGGTTGGCAAAAATATTTTTTTATTTTCTAAAAAAAACATGTATTTTTCTCGAAATACATACAAGTCATTCCAATGAAACTATTTTTTTCATGAAAAAAAGCCATGATTTCGAAAAATCAAGCTGGTTCTCATCTAAACTCCAATGGTTGACAAAAATTATTCAACCCAATCTATAACACATCATCATGAACAAAGAAATCTAAAAATCAAACCACCCATGTTCATGATACATCTCCTTTACCCAGTTCTTCAAACCAAAAATGTCCACCCTTACAAGTTTCACTCTAAATAATGATATAAATAAATCTAAAGCAACAACAATTTAACACAACAATGGCAAAAAGTTGGAAAAAGATCATCATCATCGACATGCAGGTGAGCACAACAAGATGGTGAGAAAGATAGAATATTAATGAAGAACCGGTCGTTGGAGGTTGATGAAGCACAAGAATAATGCTTTGAGATCTAAAGAGTGAAGAGAGGAGAAGGAGCTGGAAATGGGAAAGTGGTGACGAGAATTCAGTCACTCTACAAGAAAGTCTCACACGATGAAGATTCCAAATCCAGTCAAACCCCATGTGAAGAAGTCTCAAGTTCAGTATTTGGAACTGCGCTCAATTTTGGCGTAGTTCCAAATTCACCCACACACAGTAGATGAGTAGTTCCAAATCCAGCTAACTTTTTAAATCCATCAAACCAAACAAGGTATTTTGAGAAACTTTGTAATTCCAACTACACTGAATTTTCAAATTCACCAAAACAAACACACCATAAGATGAGTCAGTAAAGGGTTTACACTGGTTTGTTGTTATGGGATGTTGAAGGAGTTATGTTGTGAAGGGAGAAGTATGAACCGTTGGATATTAATAAGTTAGGGCCCCACCATCTACTTTTGATCTTCACCGTCCATTTCCCATAAGAAGCTTTGTCTTCTCTTTTCCTTTGTGATATTATCTCAATAACACCAAGGTTCTTCATCCAAACCAAGAATGAATAACAAGTAACATAAGAAAATGCCAAATAATAAAAAAAAAATTCTCTTTATTAGAAACAACTATGGCAAATTAGTTATACAACTAATAGATGTAGAATTGATATCTATGAAGAAACTTTTGTTGTACTTTTAATGAATATTTGATTAAAACCTTCGTGATGGTGATATATATATATATATATATAATTTTTCATCAAAGAATTAACGGTAATTTAGATTTTAAATAAATTATATAAAAATATGAAGTTAATATAAATTCAAATAATAATATTATGAACCATATATAATACTTATATTTAAATATACTCGACTTTATAGTATCATGAAGATAATTTAAATATATCTTATTTAAATTAAAACACTGCCAAAAAAGCCTTGATGGAAAAGGAGAAAGCATAAAATAAATATTATGATTTCAAGGTAGAGATTCAAGAGTCAAGATAGAAAATAAATAGCAGAGAGACAAATTCTCTGTTTTAAGAGTATAGGCATCTTCATCCTCTCTTTCTTCTAACTCCTTGGTTAAGATTTATTATGATCCCAAAGAGAATCAATGTCAATATTTAATTTTTTTATTATACAAATTAAATTTTTTTAATAAGTATTAATTAAGCAATTAATAGAATTTATAGATTTCATTATTAATATTCGATCAATTAAGACTAGTGAAAAATTAATTGAAATAAAATAATAAACTCAGTTTTCTCTCGAGAGAAGGATGTTGCTATAAAATTATATTAATGAAGATATTTTTCTATGATTTTTTAGAGTAATTTTATGATTGAAAACTTTTAAAAATAAAAATGTTGTGGTTTCAGGGATTCGTGAAATAGGGATAATTTTTTTTTTCGTTTCAACAATATATGGGAAAACCATTAATAAGCATAAGCGTTAACATTGTTAACACTTTATTTAGCAACAACAAAATCATCAATTCATTTAATAATATATATACATATATATATATATATATATATCAATATAATAGGTGACAGGTTTTTAAATGACTAAGTTTTTTTTTGTTTTTTGTTTTTTGTTAATATCCCAAAAAAATCTCAACTCCTTTTCACAGATATGTGAAACTGCAAGATTTTTTTTTTTTTAATTTAAATTTTCTTTTTTTTGGCTTTTATCCTTACATATATAGCTGGCATTTTCGCTCTCTTTGTTTATGATATATAACTAATTAGATATGAATTAACCATGTAACAGTCTTTACAAAAGCTTCTCTCCTGAGGCGTGCATTTATATAAATAATTTTTAAATTGCTTTTGATACTTGGGATATATGGAATATAATTAAATAATTATTTTTATATTTTTTAAAATATAACAAAATAATGGTTTTAAAATTTTTAATATGCATATATATATATTTATATATATTAAATACATGATTATTATTTTTAAATAAACCTTAGCTGAATTTGTAATTGCATATATACCGCTTTAAAATTTGAAAAAAAAATGTAAATGCAAGAGAAATATATAATTGATATTTACGTAAGTAAACTTGCAAAAATATGCCTATTATAATCGTGGGTTGGTTTTGATCTTATATTTTTTTTTGAGTAAAGTGGATAAACCACTAATTTATTAAATAAAGAGTAAAACAGAGTAGTACAAGGTGCAAAAGTAGTAGCGAGAAAAGAAACTAGAAAGAAAAAAAACTGTAGACCTCACCAGAGATGAGGAGAACAGAGAGAAGAGACAACATAAAAAAACACAGTAAAAGAGAAAAACTGGAACCGGCGAGGTCAACCATCTGGAGACATAGGCCAGTCCAGAAACGAATGCAACGGATTACTCCTGGCTTGAGCTGGGCGCCAGCTCGCTGGAGAAGTCGGTGGATCTGGAGCTCAGGAAGTTTAAGGAGCGCTTGATCTTCTGAATGTCCTCAGAAGCTTCCTGCTGGGGAGACTCCGAGTCTGCGGATAACCAAGTAAGAACCAAGTTAGCAGTTTTGTATAAGGTAGAGGAAATATGAGAACAACTATGATTAAAAATACGATTGTTGCGTTCCAGCCAAATAGTCCAGAAAATGGCTCTTGTGCAAAGGTCCCATAGATTTCTAACGGAGGGATTCAAAGAGGGAATCCAGTTGGTCCATATATCTGAGACTGAGGAAGGTAGGGTTTCAGAATCAAACAGGCACTTGAAGAAGGACCAAATACGAGAAGAGAAGATACAGTTTAATAAAAGGTGGTCCACTGATTCAGAGTTATTGTGACAAAAAATGCATGTGTCAGTGGCGTACGGATTGCAACCTTTCTTGAATAAGTTCTCAAGTGTAAGAATCTTGTTATCCCAGGCTAGCCAACATAATAAAGTAATTTTGCTAGGAGATTTAGATTTCCAGAAATTGGAATAGAGTTGGGAGCGGAGACCTCCATCAATTAAGAAGTTGTAGAAAGATTTGACGGAGAAATTTCCGTCTTTATTTAAAGACCAGGAGTAAGAGTCTTCAGTTTCACTTGCACAATCCGGTAAAAAATTTAATAAAGAGTCAAAATCTTCAGATGTGGCTATTCGAAAAGGATTAACATGGTTATTAACCATGAGAATAAAATGTTTTAAAGTAATCCACTGATTGGAACAGTCCAGGAAAAGAGATGTCCAGCGGTTGTTGGGGGATTGGCCATCCAACCATCTATCAAACCAGAATAAGGTGTTTTCACCATTACCAACTGCCTTGATTAAGCAGGCACGGAATGTGGGTAAAATGGTGTTGATTCCTGCCCAGAAGAAAGATTTATTTCTTGGTGGTTGTGAATACAAGATACTGGAAGAATCACAATTGAAATAGTTGGCTCTGATTATGTTGGACCAGCAAGAATTCGGTGTGGTGATGAATTTCCACCACCATTTTCCAAGTAAAGCTTTGTTGAATTCCTGTAAATCAAGAATACCCCAGCCACCCATACTACGAGGTCGACAGATCCTTTTCCAAGCAATTAATCTAATTCCTTTCGAGCCAAGATCAGGACCTTTCCATAAGAAATCTCTCCTGATTTTGTCAATTTCATGAATGACCCATGCTGGAAGTTTGAAAACTGACATCCAGTAAACTGGTATAGAAGATAACACGGAATTAATTAGAGTTAACCTTCCTCCTAATGAAAGATAGATTGCTTTCCAGGGTCTGAGTCTGGTACGAACAGAATCGATCAAATTAGACCAGTCAATTCTTCTGGGTCGTCTACCAGAAAGGGGAATACCCAGGTAAGTGATGGGGAGACAATCTCTGTTGCAATTAAGAATTCTCGCAGAAGAGGAGAGTGGTTGGAAGCCAAAATTGGTGGAATATAGGCAGCTTTTAGAGAAATTGATTGAAAGGCCAGAGCAGCCTTCAAATAGATAAAGAATTAACTTAATAATTTTAAGATCTTCGTGTCCCCCAGCCGAGAAAATAATAAGATCATCGGCATATTGTAAATGGCAGATGCTGTTTGATTGATCAAGTTGAACTCCAATCAGAACCTTGGAATTTATCGCGTGGTAAAACATAGCGCTTAGAGTATCAGCTGCTAAAGCAAAAAGAAGGGGTGACAAAGGATCGCCCTGTCTCAATCCTCTTTTGCAGCGGATATAACCCCGTGCAGTTCCATTAATGAGTATCTGAGTTTTGGCAGTTTTGAGAATTGTGTGTATCCAAGAGATCCAGCGGTTACCAAAACCTCTGGCTGCGAGAATCTCGAGAAGAAAATTCCAGTCTAAGGAGTCAAAGGCTTTAGCAAAATCCACTTTAAAAGCAAAGCCAAGGGTTCTCCTTTTTTGGAGATTAAAAATCACTTCCTGGGTAGCAATGATATTATCTGCAATGCATCTACCCTTAATGAATCCAGATTGAGAATTATCCACTAAAAGACCAATCTTATGACTCAACCTGATGGCGAGAATCTTGGAAATGATTTTGCAAGTAGAGTTGATAAGACTGATGGGTCTGTAATCAGTGACCTCAGTTGGGGTATTTGTTTTGGCAATTAGAGCGATGTGAACCCAGTTGACTCTTTCAAAGTTGATAGTGCCATCATAAAAGTCGCTACAGATTTTGAATAAATCCTCTTGAATAAGGCTCCAGTGTTTTTGAAAAAAGAATATTGGGAAACCATCTGGACCTGGTGCCTTATCAGCGTTAAGCTCAAACACCGCTTGTTTAATTTCATCATGAGTAAAAGGAAATTCCAGCATAGATAGATCAACTCTATCCTTGAAATTAAACAAATAATGCCAGTTGAGAAGGAATCTATGAGTAATCGGAGTACCAAACTGGGATTGATAATGATCAGTGAATACTTTCCCAATTTCTTGGTTCCCTTCAATCCAATTCCCATTAAACCTTATTTTAGGGATGAAATTTCTATTTTTCCTACCATTAGCCATAAGGTGAAAAGAATTTTTGTATTTGCATCACCTTCCTTGAGCCAAGTAATTCGAGAACGTTGTTTCCAATAAATTTCATCTTGTTTTTATTAAAGTGTAGAGCTCAGATTGAATATGTGAGAAACGAGCTGATTCAATCTCAGAGAGAGATCTACTTTCACGAAAGGTATCGAGTAAGTTTAGTTCGGTAAGTAGATTTTTTTCTTGTGCAGATTAGAAGCACTCGAAATTTTCTTTTAGCCCAGATTCAAGTTTAGATTTTTACTAACATGAATTTTTTTAGAGATGATGTAGGCCCCACAACCAACAAAAGTTTTGATCCCGACCACCAACTTTGAATTAAATTTTCTAATTGATCATTGGAATACCATGATTTCTCGAATTTGAAGGTTCTAGTGCGTGAATAATGGTTTCTAAAGTCCAGAAAAAAATAGGGGAGTGATCGTAACCAATTCTAGGGAGTGAACTTTGAAAGGTTCTAGGGAATATCAGTGGCCAGTCATGCGAGTAAAGAAATCTATCCAATCTAACCCAGATCGGTTCAGATTGACCATTAGTCCAAGTAAAGTTTCGCCTGTGTAAAGGAGGGTCAATAAAGTTGAGATCTCCTAAGAACTTTTGGGAATAAGCAATATCCCTAAGATTAGGATCTCCTTTGTTTTTATCACTCAAAGTGAAAGGAGTGTTGAAATCTCCACAGATTAACCAAGGTAGATCATGTAAATTTTTAATAGATCGGAGTTCGTTCCAGAAATCAAGTCTCAAGGGACTGGTATTAGGTCCATAAACACTAGTGCAAGCCCATTTAGTATTGAGGGGAAGGTTAGTGAATTCCATTGTAATTGAGAAGGACCCAATGTGCAATAAAGTACCCGTGACCTGAGAACTATCCCAGGCGATAATGATACCACCAGTAGTTCCAAGAGCAGGGAGGTAGTTAAAAGAATTAAGTCTCGAACCACCAATAGACCTCCATATAGAATTATGAATTTCTTGGAGTTTAGTTTCTTGTAAACATACAATGTCTGCCCGAGAAGAATAAATAATGTCTTTAACTAAATGGCGTTTAGAGGGTCTGCCAAGACCTCTGACATTCCAGGATAGAATAATCATAAAAACAGGGAGGGTCTAACAATCTGATCTCGAAGGAGATCCTGAAGGGGAAGTAGAAGTTCCAACCCTAGAAGTTTCAAGATTTCGTACTTTAACTAAACATTTATGTTTATGATTCGGTGAACCTTGAAATTTAACACCACATGCATTACTATAATTGAAAAACTAAGAATCAGTCCAGGAAGAAAAAGTAGCTGCATTAAGAGAAATAGGCGTACCGTCTCGAGGGTCAACGGGAACTTTTTTCTTGGAAGATCTGGGTGGGATAGGAATAAACCCAGCTTCTTCATTCCAACGGCCGGAAGGTTTCTTGGGTCGGTCGCTTCTTCTGATATGCTGAAGATTTTGACCAGGAATGGAGGCTACAACAGGGTGCTTTCCAGGTAGTGAAGAATCAGGGACTTTCTCAGTCAGCGTATCTGAGTGAGGTTCCTTTTCACTAATCAATCCAATTCCTGAAGCAGGTAAAGTATCAATAGTCAGATCGTCTGGGTGAAAACCAGAATCAATATGATTAAGATTCTCCTCATTCAGAAAATGATTGTCATCTGCGATCACATCCGAGGGAATGTCATCGTCTTCTCCCCAGTCCAGTAATTCATCATCTGATTGATCATCCCGTGGGGTAATAGGTGGTGTGGGGTCTTGAGAAAAGAATTTTTCAGAGTTAACAATAGGAACCAAAGTCCAACCACCATGGACAAAAATCCATTTATAACCATCAGGAATAAGAATATTCGGTGGTAGATGATTTAAGTATGTAGGTAAGACATCAGAATTAGAGAAGTCGGTGTCCTTTGTTGAAATGATTTCTTTTCCTTTATCACCAGTAGGAGAAGTTGAAGAAGAGATGCCCTGATTAAACACAGTTTTAGGCCTATAATTTTGATCAAAATTGACCAAAGTCTGGTTTTCAATTAAAGAGTTTGATTTAATAAAATCCAAAGGTTTGATGATCGGAGTATCCAAATCCTGATGCTTGATCAAATCAGCTGAGGAATTAGCTTTGATCACAGGTGTAACCAAATCCCGAGGAGAACATATCTCATGAGAATCCACTTTATGAGTCTGCATGCCTTGGGATTGGATTAAATTTGAATTGTTGAGAGAATCTGGAGAATCATGATCTCGAGGCGATCTCGACATGGGCAAGCGTCCAAGATGATCAGGTGAAGCGTGATCACGAGGCATCTCAACGGCCATTGCATGAGTTTCCATCACGTGGCCGCTGTGCGTAAACAGTGCATCCCCTTCCTCGTTTCTCTCTCGAGAGATCGGAGGAATCTGGGGGATCACTGTGGGGAGATCACCGGAGCTCCGGCTTTCCTTGGCCAAGGACAAGCCGTCCGAGCTCACGGCGGAGATCGGAGGTTTCTCTGAGGAAAACGGAGGTCGGGAAGAGGAGACGGCAGACGGTTTCCAAACAGAAGAAGCAGCCGGTCCATGAATCATCTTCGATCTGATGATCGGAACGCCATCATCTTCAAGAATGACTTTGAAGCTTCGAACTCCCACGTCAACAGTCATCTCAATAGGGAAAGAGGTGGGGGATTTAAGCCGCACCAGAACACTCATGTGTTCAAGGGATACATCTTCATGTTTACGGACAAAGATAAGCTCTCCCAGAGGTCTTAACACTTCCACAATGGAGTCCCAGTTCCAGCAGTGGAGAGGGAGATTAGTTAATCTTATCCAGTTATAATTCCCGGCAGCCATTGCGTGAGACCCAAACTCCGGGGTCCAATGTGAGAAGCTGATGGAGCAAGGGCCATGCTTGGTGGAGAGAATGAGATAATTTAATTTAACAATGTCTGATGCTGCTTTCGCTGAGAAAAGGGTGAGAATGAAGAGGTCGCCAAAAGGAGTGATGTTTTCACAATGATCAGAGTTCAGATGGGATGGTAGCGCATCATGGAGGGATTTAACGCTCGCATTCCCCGATAATACCTTGATGATCACCCGTCTCTTGAGGTTTTCTTTGGATTGGATGATAGCTTCGGTGATAGGAAGAGAAACTCTCAGAGAATTGGCTTTTGGTAAAGGGCGAGAAATTGGAACGTGTAGCAAAGGTTTGGGAGGCGGGAGGTTTCTCTTTAGGTTATGCTTCGCAGGGGGATGTTCCGAAGAAGAAGATTTGAGTGGGCATCTAGCTGCAAAATGTCCAACTCCCGAGCAACGTCGGCATGTAAGTTGATGTCGGCAGTCATCAACCTTCTGACCAGATCTAAGGCAGCGTTTGCAGATTTCTTCGATCTCCGGAGATCGGCGGCGCTTCAGCTAGGTTGTAGACTCTGGTGGAGTTGACTGACGAACAGCGTCAGCAAAAGTAACACCTTCTTTTACTGGGGAATTCTTATTTATAAGAGGCCCCTCAGCTGAAGGAGAAGAAAGGGTAGCTGAGGGAGCATCGATGAGAGTTTCATGAAGCGATGCATTTTCCATCCCGCGAACGTCTCGGCGAGGGGCACCATGACCTTGACGAGCATCTCCGCGGTGTCCGCTAAGTGAAAAACGAGATCCGCCACGAGGATGACGAGCTCCGCCGCGGGAAAACCTAGGGCCGCCGTGATGACCGCCGTGAGAGTCACGAGCACCGCCGTGTGAGTCTCCAGCTCCGCCCAGGAACCTCATTCCTGTTTGTTTATTTAGTTTTCCATATTTCGTTTGTGTTTTTGATCTTATGTTGCTTGATATAAAGAAAAAAAAATTAAATTTTGTAGTGACATATATATTTACGCATATGATTTATAGTTGAAAAAAATTAAATTGATATAATATATATGAAACTTAAAAATAATTAAACAATACCATATATGATTATGTTTTTGTCATTTGATATATATATATATATATATATATATTCTATCAGGGGTGCTTTCCACAAATAGGACTTCATATGTTGCCAAATTGTTTCGGAGGAAAATTTTTAAATGGATTTTACCCGGTTTTAAGTTAACTCAATCAATATTGATTAAGGTAAATACTTAAATAATAAAAATATATAATAATTATAACATACTAGTTATTTTTTTTTTTTATAAAAAAATTGGCTCATAAAATTAACCAACTAAAAGAGGATGTATTTTAACCAACGCAAGATTGACTTAAGCCGAACATCCCAAAGCTACCTTACCATATATATATATATATATATATATACAACAATAAATTTTAAAATTTTATTAATATCTATTATCGTTATTTAAAATAAAAAAAATATTTTATCATTAATATTAATTTAATTCATCAAAAATTTCCCATCTATATAATAAACTGATCATAAATATGTAATTAATCCAACATATATATAGTCAAAATCTCCTCTTTTGAAAATTTCCTCATAAGCATCATCATTGGGTAAATCCCATACCTCTTAATTAATCCTATAAAACCCTGGCTCACCCTTGCAATCCCTCATAAACAGCTAGCCATATATATATAAACCTTCAACCCTCATCTCTTTTCTTTCTGCCTTCCATGGCAAACAACCCTAACCCTAACCCTAACTGTAACTCCACCGTGGCCAGAGGCTACTCTATGAACCCAATCACACAACAACAGCCTTCTTCCTCCACCCATCATAATAAGATTAGCGACAAGGAATTGTCTGTTATTTGTTTCAGTACTACATTTCTGATCTGTATGTCAGCGCTTCTTAGTGTAACAATCTACAATGATGGAGAAAGCCATAGGCATATAACATCCAGACTCAATGTAAACTTTGTTTCACTCTCATACTACAACAACAATATAAACCTCAATCACTCTTCTGCCGATTTGCCTCTTCAAACTTTCTACGAAATCGCATTCAACTTCACCATGCATAATCAACATCGAAATCCGTCTATCAAATATCTCGATATACAGGCTCAAGTTTTATTCTTCGACAACTTTCTTACAGATAAAGAGTCTATACCATCCTTTTCTTTGGCTAAGAATGAGAGCACCCTCTTCTCGATTAAGTATTTGGTGCAACCGGAACCACACCTCAATCAGAAGTTGCTTGAAATAAGAGAAGTATATGACAAGTTAATCTTTGATGTTCTTGTGTTTTGGCGAACACATTCAAATGAAGATGGTTGGAAGAATTATTTCGCTATATGCTATGATGTTTTGCTTGATTTCGGCAGTGATACTAGCACCACTGCGTTTATGCTTGGTGGACCGAAACAATGCGAGATTATGAGAACTTCAAAGTATTCAGGGGGCCCAATACTTCGGAGTACTATTTAGGTAGCTAACTTTTTTTTTTTTTTAGTTTTCATTTTAAAGTTTTTGCAATTTATGAATAAAGAAAACTCAATGTTTTGAATTAGATGTTTTTACTTGTTATGATGATTGTAATTTGTTTGTTTTATTTTAAAGATAAACTCAATGCTACTCTCTGCTTATTGGGGTTTTCATTCAAAGAATCTCTTATATAATATATATATATAAGTATAAGATAAGTTTGTCATATAAATTTCATATTTTCTTTAATATTTTTAAAATAGTTTGTTAAAGATATATTAGGTATCATATATGTAAAATTATTAATAATAAATATCTTACTATATCTTCATTGAAATATTCGAAATTTTGTATATATATAGTAAAGTAGCAAATATGTGACACGTGTCAATGATGAACCTATTTACTTTCTAGGAGTATTGAATATATATATATATACATGACAATATTAAATTAAATAGATTATGTTATCATTTTTTAAAATTTAAAATAGCATAGTTTATAGATAGGAACTTCAAATTTTAATTAATTAATCAAATTACCGTCATTAATATTGATTAATATTTTGAAATTATATTTTCTAAATTAAGTTATTTTTAAATAAGTTTGTTTTCTAATACCAAAGCATCTAATTTTATTATATTTTTATAAAATTAAATTATTACAAATTAGAGAATCGTTAATTGTGTCAATAATGGAAGACTCGATAAAAAAATCTTCAAAGTTTTCGTTAAGTTTGTCGTTTTAAAAAGTTTAAATAAGTTAACTTTCAAATATTATTATCAAAACTATCTATAATAATTATGTCTCTGGTGTGAATATCATTATTAATTTTATCTATTATGTTCATTCATTCCCTGCATAGGATGGGCTTAAAACATTAGTTTTAATAATACTATATATATATATATGACAATATTAAATTAAATAGATTATGTTATCATTTTTTAAAATTTAAAATAGCATAGTTTATAGATAGGAGCTTCAAATTTTAATTAATTAATCAAATTACTGTCATTAATATTGATTAATATTTTGAAATTATATTTTCAAAATTAAGTTATTTTTAAATAAGTTTGTTTTCTAGTACCAAAGCATCTAATTTTATTATATTTTTTTAAAACTAGTTTTATGGGTAGTAAATTATTACAAATTAGAGAATCATTTAATGTGTCAATAATGGAAGAATCAATAAATTTTTTTTCAAAGTTTTAATTAAGTTTGTCGTTTTAAAAAGTTTGAATAAGTTAACTTTCAAACATTATTATCAAAACTATCTATAATAATTATGTCACTGGTGTGAATATCATTATTAATTTATCTATTATGTTCATTCCTCTCTTGCATAGGACGGACTTAACACTAGTTTTAATAACACTTGTTAAGTCTGATGACGTGGATTGGCATTATATGACATGCCAAGTGGTGACATGGCATGAGGATGATGACGTGGTTAGAAATGACTCATCAAAGGAAAAGGTGACTAGGATGATGATGTGGCAAAGGATGATGTCATGACATGTGATGAAGATCAAGGAGGAGATGTTATGAAGATCAAAGTTGAAGATTTTATTTAGTAGATATTCCTCTCAATATAATCATGTGATAAACTATTTTTTGAAAGTGCATCAAGGCTTAAGGATCTCTTCAAGAAAGATAAGTTTTATTTTAGGTATAATTATCTATCCTTGGTAAGATCCAGGATGATAATTCACATCTTTGATAGAACTCTTTTTTAGAAAGATCTATTTGAAGAGAGAGGAATATTCTATTATTGGCAAGATTTCAAGATCATGAAGATTGTATGAAGCTATTAGAAGATACAAGTTAAACTTAATATGAAGCTATTAGAAGACATAAGATTTAGTTTGGTGTGAAGCTATTTGAAGACGCAAACTAAATAAATATCAAGACCATATTTAGCAACTCAATTTCAAAGAAGATCCAAGAGCTATCTATGGGCGGAACTATTCATGGAGACTGATCATGTGTGGAGATTGATTGAAGATTGCAAGAGATATGATTAGAGATTTGGAGATCCAAGCATGGATGATTGAATATCATTCTTGAAGATATTGAAGACTAAACTTGGATGAAGATGAGATCAAGTTTAGTAACAATATTTCATGTGCCAAGATCAATTGGGAAGACCAAACTTGGGCCAAGTTTGGAAAGAAGATCAGGAGATCTTCGGTGGCTATCTTTGGTGAGATGGTCATGTGTGCCTTGGTGGGCACGTCCCTCGGGAGAGGGAGACCTGTTGAAGTGACATGAGGAAGGAAGCAGCTGTAGGCAGGAGGAGCTCAGTTCGAGTCAACTGCTACGAGGCGGACTGAAGGAACTGGGAGGTTGAAGGTCGCAGATTCAGGTGCATCTGGCTAGAACTCAGTCATGTTCAGTAAGGTGGGCCATGTTGCAACTGGGTGTTGCAACCTCTAACTTTGGAAGGTGTCCAAGTTAGAAAGTCGCGGATAATTCTAAAAGAGGTAACTATATTAGACATCGGTGCGTCTATATAAGAGATCCAGCTCGAAGATTTAGGATGTGCTGACCAGTGAGAGACTCTTCGGTGAGAGTTGAGTGTGTGGCCGTCAGGTAATCTTGAGAGGATATTCTTTGTATTGAGAGAGTGAGTGAGTGGTGTACTCTTTGTTCTTATATCTCTTTTAGTGGATTGTTTCTCCGGACCTGGCCCCCCAGATGTAGGCAAGATTGTACCGAACTGGGTTACCAATTTGCTTGTCTCCTTTATCTTGCTTTGATTGTATGTGAGTGTTTAATCTTTGGGTGAGTTTTTGAGTGAACTTAGCACATCACACCCCCACCGGAAACCATCAACACTAATTAAAGTAGCTTGCATGTATGCAAAACTCCATCTTGAAATAGACCTATATACTAATCACAATTTTTATAAAATTAATGACCTTTCTATAAACTTTTGCATATAAAAATTCAAATAAATAATTAAATTGAAGTAAAAAACTTTAAACATTATGTAAGATAGTTTTGTAAGCACCATTCGATTAATCCATTACTGTTTAAATTGATTAATATATATTTATATTTTTTAAGAAGATTTGTTTTAATTAGTTTTTAGTTGGCCTGTTTTTTAACATATTGGATGAATCATATGCTCTCAACTTATGTTCATTGTTTATCAAATTTAAATTGCGGCCACTCATGGACTAATTAATTAAACTAAACCTGAATTCACCAAATAGACACCTAAATGTGCGCGTGTGTGTGTGTGCGTTTTTGGTTTGTTTTATAAAATAATTGACTGGAAACAAAGTCATTGAATTGGTGCAACTCAATTAAACAAAATAATTAAATATGGGTTCAATGCATTTGTTTGGGAGAAATTATAAATGGATTAATTCAAAGTCAATTTTATTGTTAAGGAGGTTTGGTTAGATAACTAAATCAAAGGTTTTTCAACTAAATCAAAAGTTTTACCCAAATGAACATATTATACTAACTAAATTCATTATAAAAATTAGATTTATTTTTGTTATATTTCCAATTAGAGTTATTAGATTAGTTTATTGTGAGTAGTAGCTTTCGATAGGGAGGATAAATATCTATATATAAATAATCTATGTAGATATTTTCCAAAACAATGCACTGTTGTGAGGACTTTGAATGCCTCGCAGGATACAAAACCGTGCAGTACTAGGTAGCTTAACTCATGGAGGTGTAGCTTAATATTTTTATTTTTATTTTTTTTTAGAGTTTATGCAATATATGGATAAAGATAAATTCAATATTTTGAATTAAATTTTTATTTGTTTTGATGATTGAAATATATATATATATATATATATATATATATATATATTTATGTTTTAAAGATAAACTTAATTTTAGGTGACAACCACTAAAATAAACACTTATGTTTAGCAGCATCCACATCGCATAAGGCGTGCTTTGCTTTATGCATAAATATTTTATCTTTTATTTCTTCAAAAAATTTGAGTAAACTCTAAAAATTGTAATCTTGCTTTGTTCTTGCTAAAAATCTATTTTTTAGCTCAGTTCATATCTCCGATCTATTCCATAAAACATAATCAGGCAAATTCTCGTTATATATTGGAGCTTTTATTTATTTGTTTATTTATTTATTTATTTTGTTTGGTTATTATAGATAGACATATAATAGATGATTAAATTTATAATTATCTAAATAATCTTTTTATTTTTTTAAAATTACCCTTTTAGTCCTTTATATTAAATTGTAATCATTTAGTGCCTTTACTATTTTTAAGTAAACTATGTTAGTCTTTCAATTTGAAGGGTTGAGGAATGAGAGAAAAATGGAGGTTTTAAAACCTCCATCAACCATTCTCAACTCTTACGTTCCCCTAAAACCTCGTACCCAAGTATAGGTTTTTAAAAACTTTTTCCTTACCTTACCTCCAAATATCTCCATTCAAGCAAGTCCTAAGAGTTAGGCTTTAGGGTTTATGGGAGCTGACATGACTCATTCAAAAGTAGTAGAAAGACTAAAAAGATTATAATTTGAAGTAACGGACTAAAAGGGTAGGTTTGTAAAAATAAAAGAATTGTTCAGGTAATTATGCCATGATTAAATAACTCCAAAACTTTTAGCATACCTTGGTTTTGAAGGTCTTGACATTTTTTGTATAAACAAATAAGTGCAATTAAGTTTTTTAAGTGGAAATTGCTAAAAACACCCCCAAAGTTTGCAATATGCATAGATTCTCCCCCTAAATTTGAATATCCATAAAAAACTCCTTCCTTTTGAATACAATGATTTTTTAAACCCCCCAAGTATATAACAGTGATTGATAGAGTTAATTTAGAATTTTTTGGACGAAATTGTCCCTTACATGGAAAGTTGTGCCAAGTGTAACATGGTTTGGCCATAATGGCCTTGGGTGCAATGCGTTTCTATTTAAAACATGAGGTTTTTGTTTAAAATATGAGGTTTCTATTTAAAATATGAGGTTCTGTTTTAAAAAATGAGTTTTCTGTTTAAAAAATAAGTACATGCATTATTTTTCATGCTAACCTAAATTCTTTTGTTTGTAGTTATAATGTAATCATGCTAATCTAAATCCTTTTTCAGAAACTTATTAAATTTTTAATGTAAATATCGTTATCTCCATATAATAAAGAACGACCGTCTTTACGCTTGGTTGTCTTTATTCAACTATCGATGTTTTTGTTTAATATATTGTGTTTACATTTAAAAAAGTGTTTAAATATCGTTGTTTCTATTTAAATATGTACGAGTGACCAAGATTAATTGGTTTTTATACCCAAGATTAGTTTATCACGTAAATATTGGTTTTTCTGTTTAAATATCAATATTTCTATTTAAAAAATGAATTTTCTATTTAAGAAATGAGGTTTTTTTTTAAAAAAATGAGTTCTCTGTTTAAGAAATGAGGTTTCTGTTTAAAAAAATAAGTTCTCTGTTGAAGAAATGAGTACATGCATTACTTTTCATGCTAACCTAAATTCTTTTGTTTGTAGTTACAAGTTTGTTTGTAGTTATAATGTAATCATGCTAACCTAAATTCTTTTCCAGAAACTTATTAAATTTTTAATGTAAATATCTTTATCTCCATATAATAAAGAATGGCCGTCTTTATGCTTGGTTGTCTTTATTTAACTATTAATGTTTTTTTTTAATATATTGTGTTTACATTTAAAAAAGTGCTTAAATATCGTTGTTTCTATTTAAATATGTTCGAGTGGCCAAGATTAATTGGTTTTTATACCAAAGATTAATTTGTCACGTAAATATTGGTTTTTCTGTTTAAATATCAAAGTTTTTGTTTAAAAAATGAGTTCTCGGTTTAAGAAATGAGGTTTCTATTTAAGAAATCAGTTTTCTGTTTAAGAAATGAGGTTTTTGTTTAAAAAAATGAGTTCTCTGTTTAAAAAAATGAGTTTTTTGTTTAAGAAATGAGTTCTCTGTTTAAGAAATGAGTACATGGATTACTTTTCATGCTAACCTAAATTCTTTTGTTTGTAGTTATAATGTAAGCATGCTAACCTAAATTCTATTCCACAAACTTATTAAATTTTTAATGTAAATATTGTTATCTCCATATAATAAAGAACAATCGTCCTTATGCTTGGTTGTCTTTGTTTAACTATCAATGTTTTTGTTTATTATATTATGTTTACATTTAAAAAAGTTCTTAAATATCATTGTTTCTAGTTAAATATGTACGAGTGGCCAAGATTAATTGGTTTTTATACCCAAGATTAATTTATCACGTAAATATTGGTTTTTTTTGTTTAAATATCAATGTTTCTGTTTAAACAAAATGAGTTTTCTGTTTAAGAAATGAGGTTTCTGTTTAAGAAATGAGTTTTCTATTTAAGAAATGAGGTTTCTGTTTAAAAACAATGAGTTTTATGTTTAAGAAGCGAAGTTTCTGTTTAAATGAGTTCTCTATTTAAGAAATGGGGTTTTTGTTTAAAAAAATGAGTTCTCTGTTTAACATATTCTTTTGTTTATGTTTCTGTTTAACAAAAAGAAATGCAAAAAGAATTAAAAATGTATGCAAAAAGGTTTAACATGATGTGATTGGGCGGTTGTTTTCCCACCATTTTTAAGGGCAACGATGGAATTTCATAACATGGAGCCTGTCCTAGTGACCTGCAGGGGGCAAAAAGGAAGTAAAACAATAAAGGAAGGGTTGTCTGAGGTATTCAAAACTCACAGGGGCTGTTTGGAAAGTTTTGAAATTTTTGAGGCATAAACAGTAATTTTCCCTTTTTTTAATTATGAATACCATATTTAATATAAGCAAAAAATTAAATATAATAAAAAGTATTAAATTCATTTCTTGATAGACTCTACTTTAATATTAATATTTGGAGTAATACTAAAAACAGTTCCTCTACTTTTCAAAATGTGCCCGTTTAGTCCTCATACTTATTTTCGTTCTCTTTTGGTCCCTCTACTTTTCTAAAACGAGCTCAATTAGTGCAGGAGCAAACGACCGTAGTATTTTAGAAAAGTAGGGGGACCAAAATATGCCCTTTCGGTTTTTGGTCCACCTACTTTTTAAAAATGTGCCCTTTTAATCTCCTACTTTCTAAAATATGATGGTCTTTTGCTCTTAGACTAATAAGGCGCGTTTTAGAAAAGTATGAGGGCCAAAAGAGCACGAAAATAAGTAAAGAGACTAAATGGGCATATTTTGAAAAGTAGAGAGACTGTTTTGAGTTTTACTCCTTAGTATTATGTATAGATAGTAACCAAATGATCTTTAATCAAGCATAATTATAGATACTGGAATGAAGTTGATACCAAACAATTGTATGTTTTGATTGGGGTACATACTATTGGAAATCAGTAGTATCTCTGTTATGATTATATTTTGTTTGCATGTTTTTCAGATTTTGCTGAGCCTTTCTACTACAAGGTCCATCTTCATCAGCATGCAGTAGCAATAGCAGTAGCAGTGTAGTGGGTAGTGATAGAAATAGTACAGGTAATTATATATTGAAATTTTGAATGCATTTAACAATACACTCTAAAATTTCTCGATCAACTCTGTTTTCTATTTATTGCTAAAAAATATCAGCTCCATTCTTCTTGATGAAATTGTAAATAAGCTTATGCTTGAAACAATGTGGCCATCCCAGTTTCTGACTGAGAATTTTTGTAGGACTTTTGTCTCTTCTATGTTGCTGGTTTAAGTTAAGCTAAATATATTTATATTGGCAACCCAAATGATTCTATTTTTTTCCTTGTTCTATAATTATGCTTCTTCATTGGCCACTCTTATTTTTTAATCTTTCGACTGTATGCTATATTACAAATTACTATAGTTTTACCTTTAGTTGAAGGAAATGCCAACAACCATCATTGATATGAACTGCATGTTCTGAGAGATCGGCACACAACCGTGTTTTTGGGATAATATAGAATGGATTGAATTGCATGATGGGGTTTATTGTATTCTTGTGTTATTGTGTTATGAATTTCAAAGATGATTATGCATGTTAAAATTCCGCGTGTGTTTTGGCTTTGGTTTGATTCAATCAGATTTGGTCTGACCGATGAGTTTCATTTGTTGTCGATGATAATAAAGGATGAAAGAACATTGGTTGATAGACATTGTGTTCAACTACGGCTTTACGATAATAAAAAGTATACATTTTGGTGTGGCAAATGGAAGATTATATTTTCCTTTGGATGTGAGACTTGTTGCCATTGTTTCACATATGTATATGTTTATACAAAGAATTAGTTAATGTTATAGTTGGTAAGTGGTTAAATGTGAAGTTAATTAGTCGTTGTGTGGTGATTACTGTTAAGAATTTTTTTGTTTTGAATTGATGAAGTGAGAAATTTAATGTCTGCCATTTGCTAAGGTAGCATATTTTCGTCGAATTTTCCGCAAAAGTATATAACTCATAAGTAGAGGATTTTAATTCTGTTATGAAATATTGGAAAAATAATTGAAAAAAGGGAGAAACAACAACTAAGAGTAGAAAGAACCAAGGGAAGAAAGAATAAAATATTTTTTAATTTTTTTGGATAATTATAATGTTTGTTCATAGTCTATATTAAATACATGCTCTGGCTAAAATCGCTAATTAATGGGCATCAATTTGAGATTATAATAATAATCTATATAAAATATACATGCATCTAAAAATTTTGGTTTAAGCATATATACAAACCCTATCATATCGGCATAATTAACAATTAATTCAACTAATAAGTAAACTAAAGTAAAAATAGTGCAATTAAAAAATAACTAAACTCAAATTTATAATCTAATTGAATTAGCCATATGATGAATAATAATAATTTTCACAACAATTAATCAAGAAAATATCTAACAATTTTTTTTAATAATTTGAACAATAAATTCTTCATGACAAATTTTCATAACAAATTACTAACTTGCAAATGATCTAAAGGTAAATATCAGTGTGGTATCATGCTTTTAGCTTATAAGAAAGAGAGAATTGCATCTGATTTGCTATAGAGGGGTTATGTGTTTTTAAGAGACTTTTTAGATACTAGTTCTATTTTTATAAGTCTTTTATTTTTATTTATTATACAATCATTTTTTACATTAATATTCTTAAAAAATTGATAATTATATATTTATAGGTTCAATAAAAAATGTATTTAAAATATAAAATTTAAAAACAAAAAATATTATGAAGATCCATGTTTGACTACTCATATTATATTATAATTTATTATTATCAGTCAACATCAATTTTATCAAATATATTACTTTTATTATTTTAATTTAATTTATTTTAAATAGGGTGGGTGGAAATTTAAAAAATTAAGAGAATCATTCTCCGTATATGAATTATAATTGTTAATATTTTTAATATATTCTTATCCTTGTAGTCGTACATGTGCACTAACATTTAACTATGTAGATGATGAAAACCATATAAGATCTAGACTCAATGTAACATCTGTTTCACTCTCATACTACAACACCAACAACAATCTCAACGCTGCTGCTTGCTTCGCTATTCCTTTGGGAAACTAGGCTTGAGTTTGCTTTCCTTGAGAGCAAGCTTTGCAAGGTTGTACATTGATGATGTTTGGTAAACCGATACCAATTGTTGCTCTGTCAATTGCTTCAACTTCTTCACATTTATATGGCCATATCTCCCATGCCAGAGATCAGAGATATCTCCATCTTGTGCTAGATACGCAGATTCAACATCATTTGCTTCTAAAGGGAAAAGTCTGTGAGATGTCATACATACCTATGCAATTCGAGCTTTGGATTCAGTATCTTTGATGTTACACACTCCCCTGGTGAATTCAACATCATACCCAGAATCCATCATCTGTCCTACGCTCAGTAAATTATGAGCAAGGTTTGGCATGAATTGTATATCATTCAGGGTGGTTATCCTCCCTTTGCTTGAACAGAGACTCACACTCCCAACACATTAAACCTTGAGAGTTTTCCCGTCTCCAACTGTGACTGATCGACTTGGAACTGTTTCAAGGCTTTGAAACAAATTCACATCTCCTGTCATGTGGTTAGAGCAACCACTATCAATAAGCCAGACTCCCCCTGTTTTCTTTGGTACTTCGCTGATGGCCATGAACGCGACCTCTTCTTCCTCTTTTTCTTTCTCCTTTTCTTCTTTCACAACATTGGCTTCTTTGTTTCTATACCAACACTGGTCTTTAATATGCCCGAATTTCTTGCACACAAAGCATTGCATGCCTTTGTATATCTTGCTACCTTCTCCTAAGCGACTTGTCTCTGTGCGGCCAGCATTAAAGCTTCTGCCGCACCTTTTTCCTCTTCCTCTGTTGGGCTGATAACCATGTCCTCTTCCTCTATCCTGAGTGTTTTCTCTTCCAATGTGCAGGGCCTTTTCTCCTTCCTGATGATGTTCTCCTTCAATGTTCAATATAGATTCGTGGTTCTTTAGTAAACCACTGAGTTCTTCTACAGTGAGAGTGTTGAGGTCCTTCGTGGATATGATTGAATGTACCACCTGAGAGAACCTTGATGTGAGGCCTTTCAGTAGTTTAGAAACAATTACCTTCTGTGGGAGATCTTCTTTCATGGCTCTGATTTTGTATACAATGTCCAGAACCCTGTTGACAAAGTCTTGGATGGATTCTCCATGCTTCATCCTAGCAGCATCAAATTCTCGCTGAAAATGAATGAATTTGGACAGTTTGATTACTTGTGTTTCCTTGGAATTCTGTTTTGATGATATCCCAGGCTTCTTTTGTTGTTTTGGCTTTTGAGATTCTCATAAGAATTCTGGCGTCTAGAGCTTGTTGAATGAGGTATAGAGCTTTTGCATCTTTTTTTATGCTCTCTTTCAATCTAACTCCATCACCTTCTTCACTGAATCCCTTCTCCACAAGTGTCCACAAGTCTTTAGATCTAAACATCGTCTTCATCATCAGGCTCCAAAGGTTATAGTTCTCTCCTTTGAAGAATGGGATGTTCTTTTCCCTTGCAGACGATGAACTGAAAATGAAACTATTCTCTGATACCATTGTTAATATCTGGTGAAAGAGTTGTGTATGATTTCACTTAAACTCACTATAATTTAATCACTCTAAATGAGAACAAATGAGAAGAAGAATATATAAGTATTTTGCTCTGGAATTTCTTATACACTCAACTTCAATAGATCATTCAGACATTTAAACAAACATATGATATGCATGCCAGTGAGGCAGCAAAGTTCATACAACCAGAACATCTAAACACATAATACAAACATACAGTAGAAGCATAACTTAAAGTAGTACAAAACACGGGCCTTCTACTATCAATCCCTCTTGGTGAAGATCACGGGCCTTCTACTGCACATTGACCAAGCTTGTAACTTGAACAATGACCTTAGTAGCATACTGTAGCATCCTCTGTAGCTCTAGGTCTGATCAATCAGCCTCAACAGTTAGGACTTCTAAGGATAAGCTAACCTAGAACATTACCATTCTTATTTGGGGTATAAGTCATGGAGGTGCAGGCTATGTTGATTGTGCAATTTTTGGATAAAGATAAACTCAATGTTTATTTTGCATTAGATTTTTTTAATTTTAATTTTTTATGGTTGGTATTTGTTTTACTTATTTGATTCATTTTAATTTTTTTAATGTGTAGTTTGTATTTGTTGTATTTCATGTGCCCTTTGGTTAATTATCGGAAAATTTAGAAAAAATAGGTATTTTTAAAATTATGTGCTTAGTTTTGAATATTCTATGAATAAATATTTTATGACTTCTTTTTGACATAAAATTTATTGGTTTGTTTGATGTGTTAAATTATTAAATTAGCATGTAATTTGTTCCTCCATTTTTCTAAATTTACCCTTTGAGTTCCTTTACTTTGAACTATAATATTTCAGTCCCCATTAAGGTAAGTTTGAAAAGTAGAGAGACAATTTAAAGAATTATACCGTATATTTTAACATAAACTCATAATAATTTAATCCCATATTTTATCGTTGCCAAACTTTGTAAAATCTTCTTTAGATTTTATAAATGTGTGTGGTTGATAAGAAAAAATTAATAAGCCTATATATGCAAGTATTTTGGAGTAATTCTGTGACTATTATCCATACATATATAGCTCTTTGTCTAAGAAATATCACTTATTAGATGCATATATATTAACAAATGTAACCCTCTATCGTCGAAAAAGTTTTCTTCTAAACAATGTGTTTGTAAAACATCAGAAAATTTAAATATTTTTTTAGTTGCTTTGGGTACTTATGATAAAGGGAACATAATTACATAACTATTTTTATATTATTGTTTGTTGCATATGAAATATTACAAAATAATGGTTTTAATATGCACCTATAAAACTCAGTTAACGCTTATATTATCAATGGCCAATTTACAAGTAAATTCACACACACACACACACACACACATATATATCAATCTTAAAATATATTAAATATGTACAAATTTAATATATGATTTTCTTTTCATATATACTCTTAGTAAATATGTAATTGCATATATACCCTTTTAAGATTGTAAGGAGCATACATTTCCAAGTTTACTTATATATAGAAAAGGGAAAATGAATTATAACTCCTTGAAAGTTTCAAAATATCCCGGATAGATCTTCTGACATTTGATTTACCAGACAGTCCCTCCTTTTTTTTGTCAGTTTACTTTTCAATTAATGTAGCTCACTCCGTTACTTTATTCTATCTTATAGCATGTATTTCCCACTTAAAATATATAGTTTTCGTTTAACATTGCGTATTTTTATTCAACCACATAAGTTTTCACTTAACATATAGTACATTTGCGTTTAAAAGTTGATCTTTCCGCTTAAAATTATGGGTTTCCGCTTAAAAACTGAAGCCAACCCTATTAACATCAATTATCTTTATGTCAACATCAGCCACCTTTATGGCAGAAAGGTCTGAAAAGTAATCTGCCAAAAAAAAGGAAGAACCCTTTGGGAATACTCAAAGTCATTGGGGTTTTTTGTGAATACCTTAACTTTAGAGGGACTATTTGTTCATTACCAGATAAAAAAATTTAAATTTTGTAGAGAAATACACACACACACACATATATATATATATATATATTAAAGTAGAAGACAAAAGTACGATGTGTCAAGCTCTCATAAAAACCTAAATAAAATATTACAATAATATTAAACATTCAATAACTATAGTTATTTTAGGTTAAAATACCACAATGGTCCCTCTATTTTGCGTTTTCCGCCCTTTTAGTCCCAAAAATATAAAATTCGTTTTTTTTTGTCCTCATTTTTTTTTACATTTATGTCTTTTTGGTCCCTTTAATTGATGGATCTGCCCTTTGGGTCCTTGCAGCTGATGAATTGGAGGGACCAAAAATGATGAAAATGTGTAAATACGAGAACCAAAAGTAGGGGTGAGCAAAAAAATCCGGATCCGATGATTCGATTCGGCATCCAAATTTTTGACCCAAATTTTATGGTACTAGATCCGAAAAAAGGGTAGGGTACCTGATCCGAATTTTTTAGATGAAAACCGGGTCCGATCCAGGTAGGGAGAAATTAAAAATCGGGTAACCGAATCCGATCCCGTTTTTACTTTTTAGTATATTCTTATATATAGATACATAATAATTTAAAATTTTATATGGTCTAAAAAGTAAAAAAGAAAAAAAAAATCTAAATCCCTCATATCTAAACCTTTTAAGAGTTATATATTTATATATATTAATAACTAAATTTTACAAGGGCTAAAAAGTAAAAATCCAAATACCTAATCTAATAACTTAAAGAGTTACATACATATATAGTTATATATATGTTAATAAGTTTAAATTTTATATTAAATATAAAAAGAAAAAAAATCCCAAATCCCTGCATTTTAGTCCCCAACAACCATCATCCTGTCTCTTCTCTCTTGTCTCCATCCAAATCTTTTCTCACTAGCAACCAATGATCATTATTGATGAGACACTTGATGCTTTGGAAGATTTTTCTTTTTAATGACTAATATTGATAAAACTTTTTATAATTTTTGTTATGACTTTTGTTGTGTGGAGAATAATATAAAAATTTAATGCTCTTTATAAGTTATAATTTTTTCATATTTGTTTTTTATGTAATGTTGTTATATAAAAAAAATCTATAGAGTAGATAAAACTTAAATTCCGGTTCGGATATCTGATATCCGATTCAGTTTAAACAAGGTACCCGATTCTTGGTATCCGGTTTAAACTTGGTTCGATCCGGTTTTAAAAACTGGATCACGTACCATGTTTCGCTCACCCCTAACCAAAAGGGTGGATTTTACAACTAAAGGATGAAAATGCGTAAATATGAGGACTAAAAGGACGAATTTTATATTAGAGGGACTAAAAGGCTGAAAACACAAAATAGAGGGACCATTTTGATATTTACACCAATTATCTTACTATTTAATTTAAAAATACTAATAGATTATTATTTTTTTCATATTAACTATTATTTAATTAATATTTTTAAAATATATTTTTAAAATTCAAAATATGAAATATGCTAATTTATATCATGATAAATTAAAGTCTTTTATTTATCAAATTATAATATTATTATCATATATCATATATCAAATTTTAAAATTAATAATAATAATAAATATCCTCTTTTATCTAAATTTAAATATTAGAGATTTTTTTTATATAGACAGATTATGTTCAAGTTTTATTAATATTTTTAAATTAGAGCTTCTCAAAATATGGCAGAAAGGGTTGGTTTTGTGGAGCAAATTGTCTAACCAGACAAAATGGATATTGAAGGTTCGGGTTGTTAGACTTTGGGAGATTCCATGTTTCCAAGATAAATCGGAAATTAATATCATTAAGATGGTCCTTATGGATGAACAAGTATTTCTTTTTTCTTGATATAAAACAATTATTTATAGATGTTGTAGATGAAAATTTTCCAAGGCAATGTTTATGTTTTGATTGTTTGCCGATATTTTGGGTTCACGAGAACTTGACGAAAAAGATTTATCTGGTAAATATTTAACTATTTATGTAATTATTTATGTAATTATTATACCTTTAAAACTGATGCTTTACGATGCAACTTTGTTGAAGATGTAATAGGAGAAGTTGTTGGCAAAGATAACACTAAAATTCAATAATCTTGTGGAAAGACAAGCAAGCTCATGGATATTGTGCTTCAAGATCTAGAGTATGCTTTACTTATATATATATATATATATATATTTAAAAATTATATGCATTATTATAGTCTCATAATCATATTTATTATGTCAAGAGGTTTTTTATATGTCAGAGTATAATCTTATTTGTTTATACTAATGTATATAAGTTTTGATGTGTATTTTCTTTCTTTGTTTTTACAGAAAAAACAAGCTTTGATGAACTTTGTGAGTTGACTTTGTAGATGAGATTAATGGTTATCTAGAAACTGAAGAATTAAGACCTCTTATTTGAAAAATAAAGTTTGTGTAAACCAAATTAGTTTTGGTTATTAAATAGTAATTTTTCGTATTTAAGATTTTTATAATTATTATTATTATTTCAACAAATAATATTTCGGGACTATGTTGACGTTGTTTAATTGAAGGTAATTTTTATGATATCACCTTTTTTTATGATAATTTTTTAATAAATTTATGACTTAATAAACTTTGAATGATGTGCAGAACTGTATATCTGACAGTGAGGCAAATACAGTAAATAAAACCGTTATAAAATGATAAACAAGATGAAAAAATTGAAGCAAGAAAAAACAGATTTGTAATAAATGATTTTAGCAATGTAGTCCCTTATAGGATAACTTTATTTGTGTTTTATATCATTTTAACTCTGAAAGTTTATAGTTATTATTTAATTTTAATGAAGGTAATATAATATATTTTTATCATTTGTTATGAATATTAATATTCCTATGTATCATTTATTTATATGCGTACAAATGATTCATAAAGCATAAAATGAGTAAATAGATTATGAATTTATTATACTAATTATTTACTTTTCTTATTTAGTGGGGTAATTAAAGTTTGTTAATATTTAATTTTTTATTGGAAAACAAAAATCAACTCTGAATACTTCTATAAAAAATTTTTATAAATAAAAAATTATATTGGACTTGGAATCTATAGAAATAAAATTAAGTTAATTCATTTTGAGAAATAAAATAAAATATTAAATGTTTGAAATATATATATATATATATATATAATAGGGAAAATATTAATAAGCATATATGATAACTGAAAAATTATTTTTCTTGAATATTCTATTATATTATTTTAAAATTAATGTAATAATTACATGTGATACATTAATTGAAATATGATTCAATTAATTATATACTATTAGAGGGGTTGTACTATATATATATATATACACACGTGATGGGTTTAATATATATGTATATATATATGAAATATCATATATTTATCTATAGATATATATACATTTTGGGACTAGAAAGTTCATTGGTTGACCAAGAGAAAAAATCTTATCTTATCTTATCATTATTATATTAGTTAATTGGTTTTAAAAGAATAATTTATGTTGAGAATTATCAATATATATCAATAAATATAAATATATAAATTTTTTGATGAATAAGTAATTTTTTTAAATATAAAAATTTCATATAATATTTTGAAAATCTCTGAAACCATACCAAAACTTTAAAACCAATTTTATTATTTTAAAACTATTTATAATAAAAAATAATTATAGATAATTTCTGAAATTGACAAAATTTTGATTTACTTAATATTAATCAAACAGAAGATATTTTTAATGTTGTACTAAATCTTTAAGGTTGTGTTTGATTGGCAACATGGAAAATGGCTGGAAAAGAGAATTTTTCCATGAAATATTTTTCCATGGAAAAATCTTACATAGAAAATAAAGAAATAGTCGTTTGATTGGCATTATTTTCTAGCTAGAAAATCAAAAAATTTCTATGGAAAATTCAGATTTTGTTGTTTGACTGCTCTTATTTACCACGAAAAATGTAATATTTTCCATGGAAAAAAACTCATTTGTTGTTTGATTGCATCAATTTTCTCTGAAAAAATCACATTTTCCATAGATTTTTTTTAAAAATAATAAAATTATAAACAGTGCTACGTGGAATTGAATCTTAGCCATCAAAACGCCGCGGGATCTGTTTACTGATTTGGATAAATTTATTTAAAATATTATCAAGTTATATAATTTATCCTTTTTTTAAAAAAAATTTAAAAGAAAAGGAAAAACTTTTCTATTAATTTTTTTTAAAAAAGTTATTTTAAATATTTCAATCGTACGTTGTTTTTTCACATAGCTCCTTAAGTTTTTCCTGAAAAACTTTTCCCACGGTGGAGGCAGGAAAAATTTTCCACTGATTTGAGGGAAAACAGGTCACGTGATAGAGTTTGTGGAAAAATTTTCCACGGAAAATTTTGGCAAACAAACAACCTATTTAATTGGAAAATGACTCGCGGAAAATTTTTTCAGGAAAAAAAAGACAATCAAACACAGCCTAAGAGTAAATTATAATTACAAAAATAATAATTCAAAAAAAAATATTGATAGTTTTAAAAATTGACTAAACTTTGATTTACCTAATCCTAATTAAACACAAAATAAAAATTTTAATAATAAATAATAACAAAGTAAGATGAGACATTGGGGCATTTTGGAGTAAGTGGTTGAATTATAATAATTCATGGCTAATAGCAATTGCATAAGTTATTTGTGGACATTCTTCAAAAATACTAGAAGTTCACATAATCTAATTGGTTGTCTTATTTCATCTAGATATCCTATAACAATATATTAGAATATGTACACACTCATATATATATATATATATATATGTATGTATATATATATATATATATTTCAAATAAGTTTATTTTTCTTGAATAAGCCTACCAAAGCATGTAATTTGATCTATTATATTATTTTAAAATTAATGTAATTCTTACATGTAATGAATTAATTAAAATATGAATTTGTTAGTTCCGCCGGTGTGGTTTGTGATTTAAGAGAACACTTAAACACTCTAGGGAATCTTGCACAAATTAAACAAAAGAAGACATACGAAATTGGTAATCCAGTTTGGCATCCACTCGCCTACGTTTGGGGGGCTAAGCTCGGAGATAAACAATCAATTAAAAGATGTGAAAATAAATGAGTACAATCATTTTGTTACTCACACTCACAAATAAGGATCATTACCCTCTCAAAATTGTCTAGTGCCCACACTCTTTCACACTTCGGTGTCACGCCTAATCTCAGAGCAAGGTAGCTTATATAGACACCTCTATGTCCCAAATATAGTCCATACATCTTTTAGAATCTCCGTGGCTACTAACTTTAGAACCTTCCAAAATTAGCTGTTGCAACTCCTGTTGTAACACAACTTACAACATGGCCTTGACTGCTGACTTGACTGAGTTCTGGTTACTTTCCGAAGCGAATTCAAGACCCATCAACCTCCCGGTCATGCTTAGTCTGAGTCGTGCAGCCAGATCTCCTGATCAGACTACCGACAACTAGCCTACCTCTCAGTTTCTCACCACGCAGTCCCCTCGCAATGGGCGAACGTCTTTGTAAGTCTTTACGAAACTTTCCAAACTTGATCTTCAATTTACCAAAGTTTGGTCTTCAAATCTTCCCAAGAAAGATCTTCAATCAATCATGACAATCATGCCAACAATAGGCATGTCTTCAATCATATCCTTAATAGTCTTCAATCATTCTTATTAAGGTTCTTCAAATCATATCTTTAATAGCCTTCAATCATACCATTGATAGGCATTTCTTCAATTAATCTCCATCCATATTTAGTCTCTAATCAAATCTCTCTAAATATGGTCTTAATATGATCTTGCCTTCAAGTTGTAACACATAACAAAAATAGTTTCACCAAGATCTTCAAGATATTTGCCTCCAATTCAAGACTACTTGCCATGTCATCAATTATGCCACTTCACAAAAGTTGCCACGTCACCTTGTCTTGGTGTCAAATTATGCCAATTAAAGTACTTTTGCACTAACAAATTCAATTAATTATATACTATTAGAGGGTTGTAGTGCATATATGTATATACATACACGTGGGGGTATATATTATCTTTTTTTTAACCATCTAATGCCAAATATCATATATTTATATATGTGTGTGTGTGTGTGTGTGTGTGTGTGTGTGCATTTTGAGATTAGAGTAGTTCATAGTTCGCCCAAGTGAAAAATTCTTCTCAGGTAGTTAAATGACTTTGAAAAACATTAGAAATAAAGAATAATTTATGCTAAGAACTATAAATATGTATATATATAAATATATAAGTTTGTGGATGAATAGTAAAATTATTTTCAATGTATGAAAAATTAATATGATATTTTCATAATCTTTTAAATCAAACTAAACTTTGAAACTAAATTTATAATTTCAAAAATATTTGCTATTGAAAAATTATTGATAGTTTCAAGTAATTGATAAACTTTGAATTACTTAATATTAATCAAATACAAACTATCCTTTATGTTGTACCAAAACTTTAAAAGCAAATTGTAATTTCAAAAATATTTGTAATTTAAAAACATTGTTGATATTTTCAGATATTGACAAAACTTTGATTAACGTAATACTAATCAAGCACAAACTAGAAACTTTAATAATAAATAAAAACAAAGCAAGATGAGAAATTGGGACCCTGTGGAGTAGTTGATCGGATTATCATAATTCATTGCTAATAGCAATTGCATCAGTTATTTGTAGACATTCTCCAAAAATACTAACAAGGTAATATAATCTAATTGTCTGTCTTGATTTAGATATCCTATAATAATATATTAGTATATATATACACTCACTCACTCACACACACACACACACACACACACACACACACACACACACACACACACACACACACACATATAACATATTCATTATTCATTTTTCACTCTACTATATAAACAACAATTTCAATTCATATTTGAACTATGTTAATAGATTGGGGGTATTTATTTATTTATTTTAAACTCCTAATTTGGTCTTTAAAATAGTTTTTAAAAGGAATTGGAGAATCATTCAATGGGTCAATAATGGAAATAGCAATAAACAATTTTTTAAAATATAGATTAAGTTTGTTGTTTTCCAAAGCTTGAATAAATTAAGTTTCAAGGATATATATGTATTGGGGCAAACACTATTATTAATATCATCTATTGCGTTCATTTCTCTCGTGCATGGCACGAGCATAACATTAGTATATATTAAAGTATAAGACAAGCTTGGCATATGTCAAGCACTCATAAAAAGTTTTCCCTCCAAAACCTAAATAAAATATGATAATAATATTAAACATTAAATTATCATAATATAGTATAATTATCATTCGATTTAATTTAAAAATACAAATAAATTATTTTTTATGGTATATAAAACTTATAAAAGTAATAACTATAAATATTTTATCATTAATATTTTCAAAATAACTTTTTAAAATAAAAAAAAATAGATTAATATTATTTATCATATATATATATATAATTGTAAAATTAATAATAATAAATATCCTATCTTATCATAATTTAAATATTATAAATTTTGCCTAAACAAAGAAGAAAAGTCTCTTACCACGTGTCAACCTCTCATTAAAAGTTTTTCAGTGAAAATCATATAATATTTTAACAATATCAAAAGGTTTATAATTATCTTTAAATTTTAAAAACAAATTATAAATTTAAAAATATTGATAATTCAAAAAAGCATTGACAATTTCAAAAATTGATGAAACTTTGATTTAAAAATGTCGTTAAAGTATAAAATTCAATTAATTATAGATTATTAGAAGGAATGTATTGTATAAACTTCAATAATTTTTAAAATTTAGATTAAGCCTATTGTTTTTAAAAGTTTGAGTAATAATATACATATTATGAGAATTATGTCGGGTGCGAATGTCATTTTTAACATATGTTGATCTCTCCCGTGCGGGCATAACACTAGTGTATATATATATATATATATATTAAAGTAGCAAACATGCATCTTATTAGTTTATGTTTTCATTAATCAATCAATTATTGAGATTAATATTTTTAAAATAACTTTTTAAAGTATAAATATGGGTTAATTCATCTCAAGATAAATGAAAGTTTCTTGTTTATCAAATTATAAAATTAACAATGATAAATATCCTAATTTATCTTATTTTTAATGTTATACTCTATATTTTTTAATGTTATAGTCTATATATAAGAAGCTCAAGTTTTCATTGATCAATCAATTATTTAATTTAATTTTTTTAATTACTATTGCATTTGTTATCTTTGTTAATTGTGTGATGGACTGATTGATTAGGTTTTACTTCTAATGAAATTGTTATTGCTTCAAAAGTCATTGTAGATTTTTGAGTGCTTGTAGCTATTGTTGAAGAGGGTTCAATAAGAGTAGATGGCACTCCCATTACTTAGATATCAAGCAATAATATGAAAAACTGGAGTAAGAATTTTTTTTTTTTAAGTAATTCATATAGGGGCAATTAATTTGTGTTAATTTGCTATCATTTTAAACTCTAGATTATCCTTTAACTTCAATAAAAATAATATAATTTATTTATATCATTTGCTATAAATATTAATACTACAATCATTTGTATATAGAGCTGTCAAAACGGGTTGGCGGGTTGAGCGGGCCGGCCTGCTAAAAATATAAAATAATTAAAAATTATATATTTTATATATTGATTATTTTTTTAACAGACCAAACCTAACCAAAAGATATTTATTAAAGCACAAAACATAATACAAAAGACATATTTCAAAAAATATTTTACATATAAGGTTATAATAAACCACAAAACTTAAATAGTAAAATAAGTAAATAACAACTTATCCAACCAAATTAATCAATTAACCAAAAATTCAAAAATTCCGAAATCAACAACCATAGATAAGAGAAATATCAATACTATGACACTACATAAAGCACCTAAAACATTTATCCTCATTTATCATCCATTAAAAATTTCAATGCAACATTAATTCCATCCACATGCCAACTTAAACTTCTAGTTGATAATGGAAATCAATCCCTTCCTTCCTATTTATAAGAAAAATGAACTTCTAAAATTCCAACAAAAATCATCTTCCCATCAATAATGAAATAGTCTTTCAACCATAAGACAAAAACATATTTCATAATTCTTCATATATTTCATAATTTTTCATGTCTCTCTCCCTCTTAAGTCTTAAGTCTTAAGACACACAATAATAGAGTTCATTAGAAATTTAAAATTCATCAACCATTAAATTAAATCATTCAAATTTTCCTCTTCTCCATCTCCTCCTTCAATTCTATTTTCATCGATAAGTTCAAGAATGTTTGAACCCTCACCAGATGTAGTTGGTTTAGTGTTTGCTTCATCTTCATTATCTACATAAAAAACCCCAAATATAAAAATTAATCAAAAATTAAATTTAAAATAAACAAATATTTCAAGATTTCAAATAAATAAACAATTTAAATTAAAAGCTTGCAAATTACCAATGTTATAACCATGCAACCAATTACGGGTGCAAATGAGAGCCTGTACTTTTTTAGGAAGGGTACAACTTCTATATTTATTGAGCACACGAGCACCAATAGAAAAGGCCGATTTAGATGCAACAGTTGTTATTGGGATAGTTAAGACATCAGCTGCCATTAATACAAGAATTGGGAACCTATGCTTATGATTCTTCCAATACTCAAACACATCCAAATCTTCATGATATGCAAATTCAAGCTTTGGCTCCTCCAAATAAAGATCCAATTGAAATTTCCCCGCACTAGTGATTGATTGGCTCTCAAATGATTTAATTTCCTACAATTAATAACTAGCGTATGTTATCATAAAAAATATAAACAAATTAGAGAAATA
Source organism: Dioscorea cayenensis subsp. rotundata (assembly GCF_009730915.1). Lineage (NCBI taxonomy): Eukaryota > Viridiplantae > Streptophyta > Magnoliopsida > Dioscoreales > Dioscoreaceae > Dioscorea > Dioscorea cayenensis. Next base: position 4,980,039 of record NC_052484.1, read on the forward strand.
TATAAAGAAAGAAAGAAAGTGATAGAGCACTTACATCAAAAATTCTTTGCCCTTACTTTTTATTCCTTCACCACCTTGTGTAGATGTAGGTGTAATGATAGAAGATTGTGGTTGTGAAGGACTTGACTTATTAGCATTTGAATAATGCTAAAAAAGTGTGTATAGTTTTGTTCTCACAAGTGATATCTTCTCTTATCATTTAGTAGAATCACTCTCAACCTTTCCATAAAAATTTTCCAACATTGATAATTTAATTCGTAGGTCAAGGATAGCCCCAAATGCAAGCACCATGCTATATTGTCTCCAATATTTATCAATTTTTTCTTTTATCCTTCTACACATATGACTAATCACCACATCCTCAGTTGACAAGTTTTCTTTTAATAAAATTTGAATCTTCCAAACTTGCATAAAATGCAAGTTTGATGTAGGATAAGAAGATCCAGATATCAAGTTGGTAGTGTCATAAAATGTCTCCAAGAACTCATATATTTTCTCTCATCTTTTTCATTCATCATTTGAAGGACAATACTTATAATTTCTATCATTCAATTGAAGAGAAGCGAACACCCTTTTATATTTAATGACACTATCCAACAACAAATATGTCGAATTCCAATGGGTGGATACATCTAATCGCAAGCCAATATTGGTGTCGATGTTGCCAATTACGCCCACACATTCTTCAAATTTTTTCATTCTACTTTTTGAACCCTTCACATATTTGACAGATTCTCTGATTTTATGCAAAGCATCATGAGCTACTTTCAAACCTTCTTCCATAATGAGATTCAAAATGTGAGCAGAACAATTAATATGAAAACATTCGCCACCACATAAAAACTATCATGCAAAGACAGCTGTTCTTTCAAAATATCTTACACACTGTCATTGCTAGATGCATTATCCAATGTAAAAAACACTTTTTTTTATCAATTCCCTATTCTTTAAAAAATATAAATAACTTTGCAGTCAATTCAACTCCCGAGTGTGGAGGAGGTAATTTAGCAAAGTTAAGAATTTTATTGTTTAATTTCCAATTTTCATCAACAAAATGTCCTGTTAAGCAAATGCAACCCTCACTAGTGCATGCAGTCCACACATCTAAAGTTCAAAAAATTCTATTCTGAATATTACCCAAAACATTCTTCAGTTTTCCTTTCTCTCTCATATATATTCTTGTAATATCAAAAACAAAAGTATTTCTAGAAATGCAAGCACCATAGGGATTTACATATTTTATCCAAGCTCTAATGGAATCATATTTAACAAATGAAAATGGTAAATCATGTTTATAACTGCAGTAGCTAATAAGTCACATGAAATTTGTTGATCTACTTTCTTTGAACTTATCTTCCCTTCAAGATCAAAACACATTTGTCCTACATCATTTAATTTAATCATTTTGCAATTATCCTTGTGGCGCCTCAATGAAGAAGTCCCATACTTTTTACCCCCATATTTGTATTCTTTCTTACATCCCTTGCATTCTGCTATTTGTATGCCATCTTAACCCACCCCTTTCTTTATAAAAAAAATTCCAAACATCAGAAATTCTTTCACCTTTTTACTTGTCTCCTTACCCGATTTAGTGCTTTCTAATTCTTCTTCATCTAAGTTCACACTTTGATTCAAAGAGGCAGACTCCATGATTTTAATTTATCCTACAATCATGCATGAAGAATATAAGAAATGATAAAATAATACAATATAATAGTCAAATATACTAGTTAAAAAATAATTAATTATCATATTTAACAATAACAATAACAATGATAAAAATAATAACAATATACTGGTTAAAGAATAATTAATTATCATATTTATCAATAACAATAACAATGATAAGAATAATATACTAGTTAAAGAATAATTAATTATCATATTTAACAATAACAATGATAAGAATAATAACAATATACTAGTTAAAGAATAATTAATTATCATATTTAACAATAATAATAACAATGATAAGAATAATAACAATATAATAGTTAAAGAATAATTAATTATTATCATATTTATCAATAGCAATAACAATATACTAGTTATAGAATAATTAATCTTTGACAATGACAATGATAAGATGTATATTTAACAATAACAATAACAATAACAAATGGGCACTAGACTAATTAATTATCATATATATATATGACATAATTAATCATGCTTTCTAAATTTTCCTGTAATAGTTAAATATATAACCACAAGAAAACTTTTAAAGCATTCTCTCAGTGTGCATTGTGAGATAGTGTGATGCACTCTCCGCAAATATACGGGTCATACACAAGTAATACAGTGGTACCCTGTGAGGGTAGGGTTGTTGAACCACAAGGACTAGCCTTAAAGTACTCACTCTTCTTTCGATGTCTAGTTAAGCAAGAATTGGATTGGTTTTAAGAAAGGAAACAATTAACCAAGTGTGAGAATAGGTGGAGATAAAGGATGGATTAGGAACAAAGTTTTCAACAATAAGAGAGCAATGCCCTGGGATGATTCCTTTGAGCTATAGCATGATGACTTGTTTCTAAAGCCTACCAGGTATATGCTAAAGTTCAAATGTGTGCTCACAAGCAATGTTGCATCTATGGTTCTTAAGTACACCAAGTTTTGTGAAGATAACTATGCATTTCAAACACATCAAGTTTTGCAATCATACAAGCAATCACAACTATGGTAATCCATACATCGAGTTTTACTAAGGCAACTGTGCACAATCCAAAACATCAAGTTATGTAACACAAGATTAAACACATGAATCTAAAAGAACTCTGTAGACATTAAAAACAAGTAATCAAAGCATACAAAGCATCATAGTTCACGTCTCGGGGCACCGTGGACAGTAAGCCCCTCATCCACGAGTACAACCAGGAAGAGAAAGATAAAGAGCTAGAAGAAGAAGACATAACTCCCTCCTTCTTTAGATAATGTTACTAATTAAGCTCTGATATGGTAGCCCCATTTCTCTAGTGCCTCCAACTTGTCCTTGATCCCCATAGAAGGTGTGGTGAAGCCTGATCTTTGCTTTCATCAAAGTCTTCCTGGTGGAGAGAAGAGTCCCCGAACAAAGATGAAAGTGAAACCCTAGAATCTGGAGTTAAAAAGGATGATCTTAGGCTTGACACGGGCTAAGCAAGATCGTGCTTAGACTATGTTTTCTCAGTTAGGATTTTGAGTGAATCGGCTAAGTGCTTGTTTGGATTTTCTAGTGGAAGGGAGCACGGTCGTGCTCCTCTCATGCTTCACTTGAGTGCGATCATGCTAGGAGCAAGCAGAGTGTGCTTCTTTGGTTGTGCAGAAAATACCTCAAGCCAGGAATTAGTCAGGGGGAGGAGCACGGTCGTGCTCCGACTGTGCTCAGCCTAGAAGCACCCCCCTACTTAGATTTTTACTGAGCGCTCCCTTGGCAGAGATAATCAGTGGGATAGAGCACATCGTGCTTTCCCCGTGCTAAGCTTGACCACTTAGCAACATTTTCCATTCTTCGCTTGTAAAATTCATTTTAAAATACATTGAGTCCTGGATTTCTACATCAGCAACAAATATACCCAGAATAGCACCGAATATAGACAAAGTTATGCTAAAAGATAAGAAAATGAATGGACTGAGAAAAAGTAAACATGATATGAAATACACTCATCATAGTGAGAGAGAGATTCATGAGAAAACCATTGACTAGAGAGAGAGAGAGAGAGAGAGAGAGAGAGAGAGAGAGAGAGAGAAGGAGGAGGAGGAGTGGGGTTCGGACTTTGGAATGAAGGGAGATGATGCCGCTGATGATGGTGATGAAGGACGCAGATGTGGCAGACCTGGCTGGAGGTGGGTAGAGGATGGATCAATCAGGGTGGGATTCATGAGAAAGAGGGCTGGTTGAATTTCAATTCATTTAATCTTTTAAAAAAATATATTTTTTTAATAAATTAAAGGGGTGAGCTAGCCCGCCTAAAGCCCGTCCTATCCCACCCAGGACTGTAACCCAAACGGGTGACCCGTTTAGGCCCACTTCCAAACGGGTCTACAAAAGACCAACCCAACTCGGCCATTTTTGTTGCTGGTGTGGGCCAACCCGACGGGTTAGGCCCGTTTAGACAGCTCTATTTGTATACATATCAATAATTTCATTATGTATATCATTCATCGTTTTAATATGCAAATAGATTGTGAGTTTTTTTTTTATTAATTTGCTTTATTTATTCAACGGGATAGCACATGTTTATTTATATTTAATTTTTCATTAGGAAACAAGAATGAATATGAACTAATTCATCTAGGGGAATAAAAAAATTTATTTAAAATAATAAGTATATATATAGTAAAATATTTAGCATACATATAACCAAATATTTTTAAATAAGTTTGTTTTCTCCTACCAAAACATCTTATTCTATTGTATTCCTCTAAAATTAATGTGTTACCATACATTCCAAACATGAAATTAATTTAAAATTTGCTTAAAATAAAAAACCTTTGATTAAGAAGTGATGACTATTAACTTGGGAGTAAAATAAGATTGTAACTTTGAAGAAAATTAAAAATAAAGAATAATTTATGCTAAAAGTTACTCATATATATATATACACACACAGAATACGTCAACTTCGGATGTTTGGTGAACGTTTGCAGTTGAACACAGTAAGAATTATAAAGCCACAGTTAGGGTTAATTAGGGTTTAGTTTGGTTGATTAGTTTTAGGTTTTGGTTTTTTTAGCTGATGTAGCTCTAGTAGAAATAGGTTTGAATGGTTGAGATTTGTTCAGATACTGTGCAGCAATTGATTGGAAGGTTTAGATCCACTTTTCACTGTGCAACTATACAAACATTTGTAGATTTTAAATCTAAGAATGTTCTCAGATGATCCGTGCTCATATATATATATATATATATATATTTGTGAATTAAACTTGTGAATAAATAACTAAAATTATTTTCGTAATATGAAAAAATTGATATCAAATTTTTATAATCTTTAATATTATTGTAAACTTTAAAATCAAATATATAACTCCAAAAATATTTATAATTAAAGAAAAAATTATTGATAGTTTCAAAAATTCATGAATTTTGGATTTATCTAATACTAATCAAACACAAACTATTTAAAAATTTAAATGAAAATTATAATTTTAAAAATATTTATAATTCATATGAAATTTATTGATGGTTTCAAAAATTCAGGAAACTTTGAAATAAAAATATTGTTGAAATATGATCTTCAATTAATTGTAGACTATTAGAGGGGTTGTATTGTAACGGCATGAAAGTATTTATAATTTAGTTCTAAGTTAATTACAAATTATTAGAGAGATTGCATTGAGGATCCCTTTTATAATTGAGGATGTTGGGTGTTGTAATAAACTCATGTGAGTATAATAGGAAGACATTAAAGCTCAAAGAATAGAAAATAAAATCCACTAAATGTGTGAAAATAGGTACAAAACTAGGCATGGTCAACCCTTGCCATAAATGATGAATACATACACTAAAAATGAAAATACAAAGTAGAAATAAAGTAAAACTAATGCTTAATGGTGCCAGATGGCGTTGAGTCGGTTGGAGGGTGTGGAGTCAGTGTAGAAATAGACACCGGCAGAGAGGGGCCAGCTTGGAAAGAATGTCCACGGCATAGGGCAACTTGTAGCTGCGCATGGGTTGCAAAGATCACCTGTTGGTTCTTCCTGAGCTAGCGTACCTCAGCTCTTAGCTCCTAGATCTCAAATTTGTGTCTGGGAAGAGCTGCTCGGTTGTATACGCTCATCGGTGCAGTGGCCGATGGCAGGAATGACTAACTTTTAGACTCATCGTCCGACTCCTCATCTACATCCCCATCCCCCCTTGTGGCTGCTATGTGAGGCTTGAGGTGAGGGTCCATCTGGAGCCACGGTGCACAACCATCCCCATCTGGTACAAATTATCAATGCCTAGGGGAGCCGTGAAGCTAATGATCTCTTGTATAAGTCTTATGATGTAGGACATGCAAAGATTACACCTAGATGTAACTGTTGGCCCTGATGAGTGATAAAGTCCACCAGCGCATAGCCTTGGTAGATGGGGTGAGGCTTGACCAAGCTGTGCAGAAATAACAGCTCCGGCGCCGCACCACTCTAGTGTTATCTGCTTATTCTGCGAAAAAGTGAGCCATGATAGCATGGACATACGTGTGAGCTAGCCAAGTGATGAAAAATGCCTTGGTGAGGCTTAGCTCATAGCTCCACCCACGGTTTAGATACTGGTAGAGGAAAGTCAATCAGCAGCTGCTCGTACTTTGGGGTGCTGGTGAAGTTTGTATCGTAGAACCCCAACAGTAATGAGAACTCGATATAACTCTAGCTCCTCTACTCACCGAACATCTACAATCGAATGGTGTCAGCTCGATTAAATCCTACTAGCCCTTGGTCTATCTCAAATGTACTCAGGACCTTGAGAGTAGCGTCTTGGTAGACGGTCTCCTCAAATGAAAATAGTGGGCTCCTGACAAGGTCCCCTTGTGTATATCCCGCAAGTGCATGGGTTTGTCGAAGTAATAATCCCGAGTGAGCGGGTATCGAATCCATAGGGAGTAGGGAATAAAAATACTTAATTCGATTCTTAGCTATGTAAAAGATCAATGATAATGAGTGTGGCAATGATTAAATTCTCAACAGTAAAAGCAACAAGTAAGAGAGCAAAAGTAAAGAAGGGGTAAGGCAATCGATAAAGATGGGGTACCCGGATAATGCTCCGCCTAGGATAATTGTTTCAAGTGCAAGAACCCTCTATTATGCTTCATAATCAATGCAATGGTGAGTCGTGGAAATCCTTAATTACATAGTCCCAAATCTAAGGTCAACTATGCCTAACTCTATACATGTCCTAGAGGAGAAATCGAAGAATCTCAACACCTCACACTCGCATAGAGTTGCAATGAGCTCTAGGGATTCCAAGTGATAAATCTCATCCTTATTATAGACCTACCCCTTTGGTCCAGGTGGAAGGTCCCTAACCACAATTGAGCCCTAGATACTAAGATCACCTCATCGCTTCACTCCGTTGCACGCGCAACTAAGCCCCAGCGGAAGTTCATCCCTTAGACCATTCACTCTATTATGACCGCAAAAAACTCGAGGAACGGAGGTAGAATCTATCACGCCGGAGGGGAAAGGGAACGCTCCTGTACCTCTCGACTCACCCTCTCAACCCTCTCCAACCTAGCTTTGTCTAACGCTTGTGGCGTGTCACTCACTCACAAGGTTACCAACAAGAACTCTCAACCCTAGTGTCACTCTAGGGGAAATGTTCATACAATCAAGCATTCAAGGTTGGAACTCACAATAAACATCAATTTATTGAAAGCATAATAAAGAGGTTAAAAGAAACAAATACATCCTAGGGTTCACAATACCCGAGTACCCACTAGGGGTTTAGCTCTCCATGGAGCTAAGTACAATCAAAGAAATAGAATGTAAAAACAATGAATCCATAAAGAAACCCCCTCGATAGTCGTGTCAATGGTCTTGTGGAAAGTCCTCTACTCGTCATCCAAGGATTCCCTCATCTGGTATAGGATACGCCTCGATGGAAGCTCCCCTACCAACCTTCTTCCTAAGGAATGACGATGTTGGAGCCGTAGAACCTCTCCAAAACCTTGGCCAATACCCCTCGAAACCCTAGCCGAAGCCCTCTCCCAAGTTGGGAAAAAGATGGAGGAAAGAATACTAAAATCGGGGCTGATTCGGCTTAAAATATGGCTGGAATCGGGCGACTACATGGGCGTGGATGCTTTACGCACCCATGGGGAATTTCCACACAGGCGTGGATAATTTCCACACGCCCGTGTGGATCCTCTGAACTCCTGTTTTCTTGGCCGGCTGTGAATAGTGCTGCTACAGTACTTTCTATCGTGTTACTACAGTGTCCTTCTACAGTATCCGACTTGAATAGCTTCCCGAATCCATACTTTCATCGGAGTAACGCAAACGGGCACACGTTCACATCGTGGATCACTTGCATCTTCAATGATAGGCACGTTGGTGAAGCTCTTGTTCTATGTGCATAAGTCGGAATGCTCGAGTGTGACTGCCTTTGTGCCCCTCCAAATGGATGTGCCAACTCGAATACGAGGAGGTTGGCACACACTCTAGCATCTCACATCGACCTATGTCTTCGCGTTTGAACCTTAGCAAGATTTCCTCCAAAATCGGTGCATTGTAATCCACATTGGCTTCTTTCCTTCATACTTGGCCTCACAACCCTGCCTGCATAAAAGTAACATAAAAACACACATATTAGTGTAAAAACCCAAGAAAAGTAATGCTCAACATAAGGAATGAACGCTTCGCATTCATATCGCATAAGCACTTATCAGCTCCATCCTCCCGACTGTATCATCCCATGTACCTCTTCCTCCTGTCATAACTGAGTAAAGATTTTCCAGCCCATTATGTGGGGCTGGCTAAACCGCTTCGTCCTTAAGTGGGTAAACCATTCTCAGAAGCAAGGACTGGAGAAAGTAGGTACCAAGGGGACCGGAGGTGTAGATGTGTCTTCGATGTTCGGACCCGAGGCAGATGCCTTGGGTCTCTTCCTCTTGGGTAGTCTAGAGGTGGTCTTCTTAGCTCTAGTCAACCCATATAAGAAAAATATGAATCTTAGTTCACAAAATATGAAATTTACTTAAACTAGGTGTCCTTATGACCTGCTTACAGGCAGTCTTATGGCTGTAAACCTTAGTAGAACTTGCCTTACAGCCGTAAGCTTCAGGTTGAGGCCATAAGTGACCCTCCTATATGATGGAGCTAAAAAATTTACAATTCTCATAATAAAATAGACATTCATTAGTTCCTAAACATTTAAACAATCACAAACATGCATTTGAGTGACTAATAACTAAAGAAATCACTAAAAAGTTTATACCTTTGAGCAAGAAGAAGTAATCACAAATAGTTCCAATGAATAGCTTTCAAACCTAGTCCAAACCCATTCTAAACACTTGAGAAAGGGAGAGAGAGGAGAACAAAGGGAACAAATTGGGTGGGAAGGAGATGCCGATAATGCAGATTTGGTGAGAAACAATTAGAAATGAAGATCAAAGTCACCAGCGAAGCTTAAACCCTAGGTACTTAAGAGAGGCTTATGGGCCTAAGCTGCAACTAAAACTCTCTTTGTATGAGTGTTTACTGGGTATTTACGGCCATAAAGCCTGCCCCGTAAGGGTTACATCTCCTTTACAACCTAGGTTACGACCATAAGAGCCTTTACATTGTAATTTATAAAGTTCTCTTAATTGCTCATACTGTCTTGCTTACAGGAGTAAGGAGCCCGTAAGGAACGTAGGTTATATCCCATGGGGGTTATAGGTTGTAAAGGTTTTTTGGTCTACTCTTAAAGTACTCTGGATGATCCTTACGGCTCCCTTTATGGGTGTAAGCCACTTGTAAGGGTCCTCAGAACTGTGCTCTTCAGGACTTACGGGTCTTAAGTACACACATAAGGCTTTTGGGAACCCCCCTTGTGAGGAAGTTCACGGGCGTAAAGATGCCCGTAAAGCCCTCTATTGAGGCATTACAGTTGGGTTTACGGGCGTAAGTGGATTGTATACAATCCTGAAAATTTGAGTAGAGTTTTCTTTGTTTTAGCAAGAAAGCTCAAATACAATTAAGACATGGCGAGCACAAAACTAAGTGTTTAGAATAACATCCAACCAACAAAATCATGGAAAACAAAGGCATGCCAAGCATTTTTATTAATAACTAAAACAACTATAGCTAAGAGAAAGAAGAATCAAAAATACAAAAAAAGCTTGGGTTGCCTCCCAAGAAGTGCTTGTTTTACGTCAGGAGCCTGACGTACTTGGTGTGCTCATGTCAAGGAGGTTCCAAATTGGAATATTCCTAGAACTCAACATGTGTGCCTCCAAAATAATGCCCACATGTGAAATTGGAGAAAAAAAAGGAAGCTTACCAATCAATTTAACTAACTCGGAAGTTACCTCCTTGGGTAAAGGTTTCCTCTTACCTTTCTTGGGTGAAGTAGATACCTTCCAATGCTTGTTTTGTGGGGGTTCCTCAACTGGATTTGTTGTAAGCAAAAGGTATGTCTCCTTGTCTTAAGGGTCATCCAATGATCCCTCGAAAGACTTCTTGTGTACCATTTACTGTACAATTTATCAACAATAAAGTTAGTCATGTCCATGAAATAACAAGTGTCACTAGAAGCAAGATAATGTTTCATGGCATCAGAGAAAGCAAACAAAACTTCCTCATCCCCAACCCTAAGAGTTATTCTACCATTTCTCACATGAATAAGGGCTTGGGAGATGGCTACAAAAGGCCGACAGAAAATGAGGGCACATAACCATCCTCATCAACATCTAAAATCACAAAATCTATGGGAAGATAAGTTTATCTACTTTCACAAGAACATCCTCAATCGCACTTATAAGATGTCTAATGGATCGGTCTACTAACTGGAGGATTATCCTAGTACGTTTGAGGTCACTAAGCCTAATCTTCGAAACATGGTGAATGGCATAACATTAATACTAGCTCCTAGGTTTTCTAGGGCTTTCTCATTCACCAGTTCACCAATATTACAAGGGGTAGTGAAACTCCGTAAACCTTTCATTTTGCTCGGCATATGATTTCACAAGAGTTCCGAACTTCCTTCACTCAATGTGACCGAAGAGACTTCTTTGAATTTTTGCTTGTTTGTTAGTAGGTCCTTGAGGAATTACGCGTACTTACACATTTGAGACAATGCCTTTATGAACCACACATTGATGTGAAGCTACAATAAATGCAAACATCTCCTTAACTACTCATCGGTATGGCCATTCTTTAATGTAGAGGGATATGGAAGTCATGGAACATACTCCTTCACCGGTGGTGGTACACTCTTCTCAACAAATGAAGTAGCTTCTCCCTCCTTTATCGGGCTTTCATAAACTTCAATTGTCGGTTGTTTCTCCTTCTTTATCATCTTGTCTTTACTCATCCACACTTCCTTACCAATCCTAAGAGTAAATATCTTCAGGTGCTCTTGAGGGGTTCCCTTGGTATTACTAGGCAAACTACTTTGTAGTTGCTTGAACAATAACTTCGCAATCTGGCCAACCTGGGTGTCCAAGTTGAAGAGAAAAGCCTGCTTGCTCCTCATTGTCAAATCGATACTCTAGAACCTAGCATTTGACTGCAAAACATTGTGTCCATGATTTGTATGAACCAAATAATGACATCCTTAAGCGTGGGCTTCCGATCAGACCGTGGGTGAGGAGGAAATCCATGTGGGGGCTTCTTCTGCTGCCTTGATTTCCAAAAGATAAATTAGGGTGATTCCTCCACTTTGGATTATATGTGTTGCTGTAGGGGTTCCTCTTTGGTCAGAAGGCACTACAAACGAAGTCAAGTTGCTCGATGGGTTCATACACCGCTCCTACAATGGGATAATCAGTCAATGTATGTCCTCCCCCATATTCGTTACAGGCTATAACTATAGCTGGTTTCTGGATGGATAAGTTGTGGACATTTCTGCTCAAGGCCTCAACCTAGGTGACTAATGCAGTGACTTCACTAACCTAAAAAATCCCAGCAAGCTTTCCAGCTAACTTTCCCTTAGAATTCCACTGGTAATTATTAATGACGATTTCCTCTATACACTGTTTAGACGCTTCTGGGATCTTACTGCCAAGTGATTCACCTGCTTCCAAGCCGATGAGCTGCTTAGTGTTCTGGTTGAGGCCTTGATGGAATATTTGTACTTCCATCCATTCTGGGAGGTTGTGATCTAGCCACTTCCTAAATAAATCCTTAAATCTCTCCTAGGCCTCAAAAAGTGACTTTGAATCCAACTGCACAAAAGAAGTGATCTCCTGACGTAGCTTGGTTGTCTTCCCCGATGGGAAATAACGGGCTAGAAAAACCTTGATGAGCTGTTCGTATGTCATGAAGGAAGCACGGGGAAAGTTCTATAGCCACTGCTTGGCTCTACCCTTCAAGAAAAAGGAAACAATCAAAGTCTGATAGCATTGTTAGAAACATTGTTGATCTTCAGCATATCATATACCTTGAGAAACCCTCCAGTGTGATAATTCAGATCCTCATCTGGCAAGTTGTGAAACTGCACTGATTGTTAGACCGATTTCATAAATGCTAGCTTGAGCTCAAAGTTGTTCGTAACTACTGCTAGGCAGACAATACTGGACAGAGAACTATCAAGAGTATGACGGCATAATTAGAAAAGGTCATCTATTGATTACTTTGATCTGCCATGTTGTCTGATTGTTCTCCTTTTACTCTCACTATCAACGATCTTATTTTAGTTAATAATGCTGTCCTCCATATAGTTTCAATCACTCGCTTAGTACTATTTTTGCCTTCTACTAGTCATGTCATTTTGCCCTTAGGTGGCATGCACTGCAATCAAATAAGAAAAATGAAATTAGAAAGAACAAAAATAAAGAAAGAAAGGAAATAATTCAAAGAAATAAATAGCTAAAGTGACAGAAAACATGAAGTGTTTCTGATATTTTAAATCCTCCCTGGCACCGGCGCCAAAAACTTGATAGGGATGCAAGTGTGTGTGCCAATCATGTAATAAAATGCTAAAATGTGGGGTATTGGTTCCTAGGGAAGACTGAGACTACTAGTACTAATCCTACTTCCAAAAGTTAGCCTGAACAAAATTAGTGATGTGTGTGAACAGTCTTGAAAGTAAAAGCAAGACATACAAAATAAAGGATAGAGAAATTAGGGGAAGAAGTGATAGAGACGCAAGTGTATGTGTCAATCATGTAATAGAGTGCTAAAAACCTGGATGTCGGTCCACAATGAAGATATTACTAATACTAACCTTATTTCCAAAAATTAACCCAAACCAAAATAGCGATGTGTGTGAACAAAAGAAATAGAAAACAAAAGCAAGAAATACAAAATAAAGCTTAAGTATGTGGCTATAAGGAGCTGGAGATGATAGGTTGCTAGCCTTATGGGAACACCTATGACCGTAAGTCCCATTCGAAAGATCTTCAATTTTGTGTTACATTTCATCTTATGACCATAAGCACAAGACTGTAAGTTTCATTATGCTGCCCTTGTAACCGATTTTACGGGCTTAAGCTCTGCTAGTAAGCTCCTATGGATGGTCCTTACAGGTGTAAGTCTTGCTCGTAAGGTCCTCTGGTTTGACTCTAAAGTCCTTCTTACAAGTATAAGCATGCCTGCAAGGTTTTCTGGAAGAGGCTTACGGCTGTAAGTCAGGCCGTAAGCTACCCGCAAGCCATCCTGTTTTTCTTGTCCTTGTCTAGTTGATGTCAAGAGTGTTCCATCTTCTTCATTGAGGGTCTAGAGTACTTATTTTGGCTCTCTCTCATCTTTAAAAGCTTCCTGAAGCCTGAAAATACAAAACACACAATGTTTAGCATCGAATTCCACAATATACTTCTAATACATGCCTAATGCGTGCACAAATGGTATGAAATAATAGAATATTGTACACTCATCAAGAAGCCATGCCCGGGTATAGCATCCCTATAGGGTTTTATTAAGTTCAGGACAAAGGTTATCTAGTCATGCAATTGGATTTAAACCGAGAGATTTCCTAAATTATACTAAACCCCTCTTACAAGGGTAAACGATAACTAAATTGGTACAATGCTAATACAGTCACCACATAATCGCTTTACATTCTGTGAAATCTCGATGTGAGTTAACAAAAATTTCTTAAGTAGGTAATCCTTCTTGCAAAGTGATTACCCCTAATCCGAATACAGAATAGAGATGTGATTTCTCCCAAAATCTATTCCTCATGATTGCAAAGAGCACTGAAATAACTTGGCAACCCACTAGGGAGGATTCAGGGAGAAGAATTCTCTAAAGTAGCCAATTGTTAGGTTTACTCACAGTTCCCTCTAATCGTGGCATGTCTATACTAGGTGGGTATTTCTACTCATCACAAAGCACATCAAATATGATAGTTAGGGCTTTTGCCATGATAGCAATCAAGCAATACAAACACGCAATTAGATTCAAATAGCATGAATTGCAATTAAGAAACAAATAAAATTATAAGGATCCATAACCAATGTCAAAAGATAAAACCCTAGACTTTAGCCATACCCAAACATCTACAAAATTAGCCCTTTATTAATGGAGGGAAAGCATTCAAAGTACAAGACATGAAGAGAATAAAACAAAGCATTAAAACCCTTTTCTCATTCTTGCCAAAAGTTGATCACTGGAGAACGCCCAAGGACCTTCTGAGAACGCTGCCAAAGTAAGCTTGACAGCGACGCTCTTCCTCTCCTAAATGACAGAATCAAATCTCCTTCAAAAAACATAGTGTGTTTTGCATTCATAGGCTTTGGGCAGCACTTATGTTCAATCATGCATCAACAACATATATCAATCATGGGCATAGGACAAGCAATGATAGAAAAAATAACTAGCCATTATGATTGGGAACTCATCAATTACTTCATTCTAAACCCATGATTTAGTACAAGAACCACTACTCAATATATATACTCCTAGTCATTCAGCACATATCACTATCATGACTATAATTACACATAGATCCAAATGACCAAGAAGACAATGAGACATTAAGAATAGGGGAGCAAAAGAGTGCTTGGACTTCAGATAATAAAGGTGATGGTGATGAAAATAATTTTCATGGCAAGAAAATTATCAATGTATCACCAGGGGAGAGAAAGAATGCATGGGAATACAAAAGAAAATAATTGTGAAATACAGGTGATGAGGACTTGGTGTCAATGAATATTTCTTCTCATGAGATCAATCATCTTGTTTACTCAGATCCATCCACGCAATCTTCTTGCATTTCATTATTTTATTTACTTATTTATTTATTGATAAGTTTCTTATGAAACCTAATAGCTTTTCGACAAGGCTCGGAATGATTGAAAGACCATTTTAGTACATTGCGGATTAGCTGTGAGTTTTAATCCATATGAGTTTCTCTAATTCATGGAGTTTTATATTCAGGATGATGGGGCCTATGAAGGGAGACCAGTTGGAAAGTATTTTCTCAAAGCATGAGACAGACATGCCTTTGTTTGCGGGCATTATTGAAGCTACATACAGTGGGAAAGACATGGTTTAAATACTAAATCATTGAGCAGATGTTAGTTGTCTTGTACTAGTTCTGAGTCTAGTTATTAATTCCTAGAATAACAGTTGTCTTGTATCTATGTCATATATACTTGTAGCTGTTTGTATTGTGATTTGAAGTGTTATTGGAATCTATCTTCTTGTTGTGTTCTCTGCTTGTAAGGTTGCTAATTCCTGTAGAGAAGGTTGATGTGTTCTAGGAGATCAAGGCTATTGTTGCGGATGAAGCCAAGCTTAAAACTTACATTTGGTATTAGAGCTAAACCAGGTGCATGCCAAAGTATCTCCGGCCTGAAGACATGGTGATCACCACACAACAGGCAGCCAAGGATGGAATGGTACCACTGCACTATCCAATGCTCACACCCACAAATTACTCTAACTGTGCGATCAAGATGGAGGCTAATATGGATGCATAGGGAGTGTGGGAGGCGATGGAGCCTGTTGCCGGAGTGGCGGTGGATGTAAGAAAAGACAAGTGAGTTTGAAGCCTTGAGAATGAAGGAGACTGACTCTATAGATGAGTTCGCAGGAAGAATCAGCAACTTGGAAAATAAATTCAATGAACTTGGAGCAACAATGGATGTTGCCACACTTGTGAAGAAGCTATTTATCTCAGTCCCAAATAGATTCCTACAGGTTGTCACTTCTGTTGAGAATCTTTTTGATGTGGATGCTATGCTGTTCGATGAGGCTATTAGTCGATTGAAAGCTTACGAGGAGTGCATACGAAAAGAAGACAGCCAAGGGGATTAGCTATTGCTTACTCATGAAGAGTGAAGTGCGCGCACGAGAAGGGATAGTGAGCAGACGTGGAAACATAACAATGAAAGTATAGAGGGGCGGAGCTGGGGAAGAGAACGTAGCAGAAGTCATGGACACAATAAAAAGGGTCACGACATTCCTAGCACGTCGCACCAAGAAGGAAGCAGTAGTGAGAATAGAGATAAGAGGCACATTAAATGTTTAAGTTAAGGTAAACTAGGGCATTATAACTCTGAATGCTATAGAGAGAGACGAGAAGAGGAGGCTAACCTCATCTATGATGAAGAACCAGCTCTCATGCTAACCATATCACAGGAGGAAACACTGAGGAGAAAGAAGAAGCAAGATGTCGTGATGTTAAATAAAGAAGAAGTAATCCCTGAACTACACAATGCCGAGAAGGAATAAGTCCACACTGATATATGGTATTTAGACAATGATGCCAGTAATCATATGACAGGTCATTGTGCGAAGTTCTAAAGGTTGGATGAAAGCATCACTGGTGTGGTTAAATTTGGAGATGGCTCCACCATGGAAATCACTGGAAAGGGATCCATCTTGCTTCAGTGTAAGAACGGTGATTGTCGGGTTCTCCCTGAAGTGTATTATATACCGAGACTTTATAGCAACATTATAAGTCTCGGTCAAATAATGGAGGATGGAAATGAAGTTGAAATGGCTGGTGAGTTTTTGAAAATTTATGATGAAAAAGGGATGCTACTGATGTCAGTGATACGCTCGTCGAATAGACTTTACAAGATCCAACTCGAAGCATGTAAACCAACTTGTCTTATGGTAAGCTTTGATGATTCTGCATGAATCTGGCATGCTAGACTCGGGTTTATTAACTTCCATGCCATGAAGCTAATGCGTGAGAAGCAAATGGCACTATGAATCCGGTGATCACACACCCGAATGAGGTATGTGAAGGTTGCCTTATTGCCAAACAAGCAAGAAGTTCGTTCCTGTCCTAGGCAAATTTCAGAGCAGAGGAACTGCTGAAGCTATTACATGTAGACTTGACCATGGCAGGTAACAAATATTTTTTCCTAATTGTAGATGATTGCACTCGTTGGATGTGGGTATATTTCATGAAAACTAAAAGCCAAGTGTGTTCTGAATTTAAAAAATTTAAAACCAAGAGAGAACTCGATGGGGTACCGGATAAAAATAGTAAGGTCAGACCATGGTGGGGAATTCCTGTCGAATGAGTTTACAGTATTGTGTGATGAAAGGGGCATTAAGCGACAGTTCACCGTGCCGTATACACCTCAGCAAAATGATATAGTGGACAGTAGTAATCGTACTATCATGGACACCGTGAGATCTCTTCTCAAAAGCAAGCATGTGCCCGGGAAGCTTTGGGGGAAGCTGTGAGGCATGCTGTATATTTATTGAATTGCCTAGCGATGAAGCATTGATAGATTGCACGCCATTTAAAGCTTGGAATGGCAAGAAACCTCACCTTGGTTACTTAAGAGTGTTTGGTTATGTGGCGTAGCTAAGGTGACGGAGCCGCGTCTTAAGAAGCTTGATGACCATAGTAAATCCATGGTGTATCTCGATGTGGAAGAAGGGAGCAAAGCACATCGCCTATACAACCCGCACAGTGACAAACTCCATGTTAGTAAGGATGTGGTATTCCAAGAAGATATGGACTGGGAGTGGAGTAAAAGCAATGAAGTGAATACCTGCAACTATCTAGAGTTCATAGTATCAACAATAGTAGGAGAGACTGAGATCTCGGGACTGATTACGAATATAGAGGCGGGAGGTATGATGGACACTATAGGTACCACAGTAGCTCCAGTGCTTGGAGTATCTGGAATCACTGGAAGTGCTGGAGGAAAGCTCCCTCTGCAAGAAGGGGTACTTTCAAGTGCTCCAAACACAACTCTCGCTGAAAGAACTATGTCTTATGGTCCTGAGACAGCAAACACACCAGATACAGATGGAAGATCAGATGGATACCAATCACTTGCAGACATATACGCAGAAACTGAAGGAGAACAAATCTTTAAAGACCTTTTATTACTGGAGATTGAAGAACCTACCTCTTATTGTGACGCAACAGGTGAAGTTGTACGGGATCATGCCGTGAAGAGAGAGGTGGAAACTATTGAAGACAATGATACTTGGATCCTGATCGAATTACCACCGCGGTATAAATCCATTGGACTAAAATGGATTTACAAAGTTAAATGAGACTCTGAGGGCAATATAGTCAAGCATAAGGCAATGTTGGTGGCAAAGGGGTATGTTTAATGACAAGGATTGGATTTTGATGAAATATTTGTTCTGGTGGCAAGACTTGATAATAAACACGTGATACTAGCTATTGTACCCAACCAAGGTTGGGAAGCTCACCACATGGACGTGAAATTGGCCTTTCTGAATGGGGTTCTAATTGAGGAGGTATATGTCACTTAACTGGAGGAGTTCATAGTGCCAGACAAAGAACATATGGTGCACAAGTTGACAAAGGAATGACTCCATCAAGCCCCTAGAGCGTGGAATTCACGTTTGGATAATCATCTGAAAAAACTGAGATTTGTGAGATGCACATAGGAGCAAGCTACATATACTAGACAAGAAGAAGGAGTTACGGTTATAGTCTGAGCTTACGTTGATGATCTGGTCATCATGGGGAGAAGTAGGGAAGAAATGAATCAATTTAAGGTACAGATGATGGATGAGTTCAAAATGAGTGATTTGGGATCTCTGTCATACTATTTGGTTATCGAGGTTGAGCAGAAGGAGAAGCAAATCACACTAAGACAATCAATCTACGCCAACAAGGTCTTGCAACAGTTCGGAATGAGTGACTGTAATGCTGCGAAAAATTCCCATGGAGCATAGACTGAAGTTACATAAAGATGGAGAAGGAGAACCAGTAGATGTTACAGAGTACAGACCCGTCATTGTTATTCTCAGGTATCTCTTGCACACGCTACCAGATTTATCGTATGCCTTAGGAATGCTCAGTAGATATATGGAATGACCGACCTCAATGCATCTCAAGGCTGTGAAGCAAATTTTGAGATACCTAAAGGGGACAATTTTGTTTGGGTTAATATATACAAAAGGAGAAAACGATGAAGAGCTTGCTGGTTACACCGACAGCGACCTTGCAGCGATATTGACGATAGGAGAAGCACTAGAGGCATGGCGTTTTATATTAACAACAGTCTTGTGCCTTGGAGTTCATATAAATAGAGAACTATGGTTCTCTCATCTTTTGAAGCAGAATACATGGCAACAATTATAGCTGCCTGTCAAGCAATCTGGCTGACGAGCGTAATCAATGAGATAACTGGAAACAAACTCAAACCGGTAAAAATCGGCCATAGCTTTGGTGAAGAATCCCGTGCACCAAGGATGTAGCAAGCATATAGACAAGCGGTTTCATTTTATCAGAGAATGCATCGAGAAAGGAAAGGCCATGGTGGAGTCGGTGAGCTCAGGAGAACAGAGGGCTGATGTATTCACTAAGGCATTGCCTAACATGAAAATTGTAGTCATGCATTAGTTTTTGGGAGTACGGGATCACGAAGCACATAAGAATTAAGGGGGAGCTTGTGAGTTTAAATCCATATGAGTTTCTCTAATTCGTGGAGCTTTATATTCCTGATTATGGGGCCTATGAAGGGAGACCAGCTGGAAAATATTTTCTCAAAGCAAGAGACAAACATGCCATTGTTTGTGTGCATTATTGAAGCTGCTTACAGTGGGCAAGATATGGTTTTAAATACTAAATCCTTGAGCAGATGCTAGTTGTCTTGTACTAGTTCTGAGTCTAGTTATTAATTCCAAGAATAGCAGTTGTCTTGTATCTATATAATATATAATAATAGTTATTTGTATTGTGGTTTGAAATGTTAGTGAAATCCATCTTCTTGTTGTGTTCTCTGTTTGTGAGGTTGCTAATTCCTGCAGAGAAGTTGCTATGTTCCAGGAGATCAAGGCTGTTGTTTCGGACGAAGCCAAGCTTAAAACTTACATTGGCAACATGGCTTTCATTTATATACAGGGATGGAGGGACAGGGGAGGTGGCAACCCCCCTGTCGCCGGCGGGGTTAGTGGACCCCGTGGCCGGAGAAGCCTTCCTCCCCCTTGCTTGCCAGGGCCCCCCCTTCTCCTGGTGGCCGGCGTCCCTCCGGCCCTCCTGCCCTCCTCAATCTCCTCTAAAGTTCTAAGCCTCTAACCATGAGACTTCCCTCCACCAATGTCCAGTCATCCACCCGGACCGCCCCTTACTTGTAGCTGCGCAACCGGAACCGAGAATGCCGAGCCGCTGCCCTCCAAGGAAAGGCCCTAATGGTGACAATTGACATTTGACAATCAAGGTCTAATCACATTTAAAATGCCCAATGAAAATTTAAAACGTGTTACTTTGCAGCCGTAAACAAATATCCGTTGACCGTTGGAACATTGCATATCACGTGGTGCTACCCTGCTGATGCTAGTGCTATTAAATATATTATATATAATATATTCAGAGGATTCAGATTTTGTTTGTAATTGGTTGTTACAACTTACAAAGTGATACTCTTTCAGTCTTTCTCATCCAACTTCATACATTTTGAAAGAGATGCGAGCTTGGGAATAGAGATCCTGAATTATTCCTTATAAACTAACACTTACAACTCAAGTTATAATCTCCCATCTATTTTCTCTCCAACTTTTTGATCTCTTTGTCCAGCGATCAGAGGAGGTGATTTTTTTTTTAATCTTCTTATTTGTTTCCTTTTTTTTTTATTTGTGAAACAATTTTTACAAAATTTTTTGAAATGTTTATGAATTAAGATCGATTAATGTAATATGTGGATTGATATCATATTATTGAATATATTTGCTTTAGAGATGTGTCATGTAAATTGATATCTTTAATTTAATTTAGAGATTTGAGTGATATTAAAATCAAAATTTGTAATTTATTAATAAATAAAAAAAATTATCTTTAAAAAATTTTAAATATAAGTTATCACTTTAAAATAAAATTTCATTTCTAATTAGTAAGATCATAAATTAAAAAAAAAATACAAATTAAAATTTGAAATATTATCGAAATAAATTGAGAAAAATTATTTAATACATAATCATTAATTTAAATAATATAGGTACTTATATCCACTAAACATAATCATTAAATTCATACGAGCTCATCATAATTCTATTAAATATGTTTTTATTTAAAATATTATTTATATTTATATATCTAATATGAGTTATAACTATAACTGTGGATAAAAATATTTATTTTAAGATAATAATAAATTGTAATTATGCTCTTATTTTATTTATTGAATTCTAACTCATTGTTTCTCAAAAAAAAAAAATCTAAATTTATACTTTAGTTTTATTTTAAATAATAAATTTAAATGTATAACATATGGCCACTTATCATATTTCTTCAAAATATTTTTTTTTAATTTAAAACACTATTTATAAATATTTAACTATAATTTATAACCACAATGATAAAACGTAATTTTTTTTCCCCTATTGAATTTTAACTATCCCACTCATCATAATTCTATTAAATAAGATTTTTGTTTTTTAATTTAAAATATTATATACATTTATATAACTAGTATAAGTTATAACTATATATGTGGATAAAAGAATTATTCTTAGATAATGATATATTGTAATTATGTCTTTATTTTATTTATTGGATTCTAACTTATTGTTTTTCAAATTTAAATTTGTACTATAATTTTATTTTAAATACTATGAGTTAAGGTGTAAACCTAGTTCAATATGATTAGGAGAAACTATCCAATTTAGTGTTACACATATTTGATTGGACAATTTATGAATTTATGATTTAGTTCAATTCATTTATATATTTAATTTGATCAATTTCATAGATATGGAGAGGTTTTTTTTTAAATCTATACCAAAAAGTATCGAAGTAAGAAAGAGTTCAACGTCTGATGCAAGTATTGTTGCACAAAAGAAAAGCCGTGTTGAGTTTGATCCGAGTGATATTATTGCCGACCCAAAGCTTCGAAAACTAATTGAGGAATATGACACAGGAATAAGAGATCAAGTAAGAAGAGAGTATTTGTTAATGGGTCTATGTCAACCAGTTGGCCAAAATTTTCCTAGAAAACAACAAGGAAAAGATTTGAGAAGCTTTAAAGAAGTGTGAATTCAGAAATTTGATTGGTTGGAATATAGTGTAGAGAAAGATGCAGCTTATTGTTTCTATTGTTATCTTTTTAAGCAGTCAAGGAGAGATAAACTTGAGATTGATGCCTTCACAAAGACAAGGTTTAGCAATTGGAGGAAGGCAATGGAAGTTTTCACAGAGCATGTTGGTGGAGTTAATAGCAACCATAACAATGCAAGGCGACATTGTGAGGATTTCAAAAATCAGAGGCAAAGCGTGTCGCACAATTCTCTTCTCATAGCAGAAAGATGGAGATTTCATATAGAGCTCATGTCATTGCTGTTTTACGTGTTGTTAGATTTCTTTTGTTGCAAGGTCTTGCTTTCCGTGGACATGATGAATCTTCTAGTTCCACAAATTAATAGAGGCAACTTTCTAGAGATGTTGAATTTGTATGGGACAGAAGTTGAAAGTGTTGGTTGTGTGATTTTTAAAATTGCTCTTGAAAATAATCAATTTGACTTCTCCACAAATACAGAAAGAGTTAGTGAGGGCTTGTGCAGAATAGACCACGAGGGCCATTATTTATGAGATTGGAGATAGTCATTTCTCTATACTTCTTGATGAGTCTCGTGACAAATCAATAAAAGAGAAAATGGCTGTGATTGTGAGGTTTGTGATCAAGCAAGGGAAATTAATTGAAAGATTTCTTGATGTTGAACATGTTGCCGATACTTCAGCCTTTTCATTAAAGACATCTTCGGATGGATTGTTTGCCCGTTATGATTTATCTATTTCTAGATTGAGAGTGTAGGGATATGATGGGGCCTCTAACATGATAGGCCAATTTGATGGGTTGAAGACATTAATTTTGAATGAAAATCCATTTGCTTTTTATGTTCATTGCTTTTCCCACCAATTGCAGTTGGTTGTCATTTCTATTATTGAGGGCATTTTGGCTATTAGTGATTTTTTTCAGCTATGTCACTATGATTGTGAACATTGTGGGGGCTTCTTGCGAAAGGAGAGATGCGTTGCTTTAGAAGCACCATGATAAGATTGTGAAGAAATTGGAGAGAGGTGAAATCTTTTCAGGAAGGGGCAAACATCAAGAGACTAATCTTGCAAGACCTGGTGATACTCGGTGGGGTTCACATTATACAACTTTAATCCGGCTATTTACTACGTGGGAGTTAGTATTAGAGGTGTTAGAGAATGTGTGTAATGATGGGAATGTTACAGAACAAAGAGGCATAGCATAGGGTTTGATACAAAAGATGGAGAGTTTTGAATTTATATTTATCTTGCATTTGACGATCAAAGTATTGGGATTAACTAATGACTTGTTAAATGCCTTACATCAGAAAGATAAAAACATTGTTAATGCAATGGAGTTGATTGTAACTATGAAAGAACTTATGCAAGACTTGAGAGAAAATGGATGGGATACATTTTTTGAAGAAGTCATGAGCTTTTGTATTGCAATGCCAGTTTTAGTGCCCAATATGGAAGATAGTATACTAGTTCGAGGTCATTCGAGACGTGGAGGGCAATTGATTACTTATTTGCATCATTATCACGTGGAGATCTTTATTGCCGTGATTGATTTACTTACTACTGAGATGAATAACCGATTTAGTGAAACTTCTACAAAGTTATTAATGTGGATTGCTTGTCATGATCCAAGAACTCTTTTCCAGATTTGATCATGGTATGCTTGTTTGACTTGCTCAAATTCACTCTGATAATTTCTCCACATCCGATCATCTTATCTTGAAAGAGCAACTTCACATATATAGTCATGATGGGAGAAGAAATTCTGATTTTTCAAATCGTCATGATTATGCAAGTCTTGCTGTGAAGATGATTCAATTTGATTAACATTTGACTTTTCCATTGATTTATCGCCTTAACGAATAGGCATTGATCTTACCAGTGGCAACAACAACAATTGAAAGAGCATTCTCAGCAATGAAAATCATCAAAACAGATTTGCGAAACAAAATAGGTGATGAATGGTTGAACAATATGATGGTTTGCTATATTGAGAGAGAAATGTTTGCTAAAATTGATGAAGACATAATATTGCAATGTTTTCAAAACATGCAAAATCAAAGGATTCAACTCCCTTCTTGTATTTTTAAATAATTTTCTTTGTGTATTATTTGAATTTTTGATTTATAAAATTTTGTTATTTGAATTTTTTTTTTAAATCTGCAACTCGCCCCCTTCTCTGCAATTTCTGGCTCCGTCACTGTTTATACATATGAATGCTTATAACAGAAGAGATGCATGATCACCAGGCAAAGCACAAGTTGGGGTAGGGCTTTTGCTCTTATAATATAAAAGACAAAAGTAGATAAAAAATTGAAAGGAGGGAGGCCGAACATGCAGGTATTAGAGAGAAATATATAACTGCGCTGCATGGTGACCCATGGAAAACATTGGATAGGGCTCACGTTCATGTATCCATGGCTCCATTTATGGAGAGTAATCCTTGCGTGGAACCATCATGAATCCATGCAAGGGTTAACTCATCTATACAACCTCATGCATATTTCCTTTATACAATGATGTACCTTTTTTTTTAAACTAGCTGTACGTCTAGTAAACCCCAGTTACATTTTCGTCAATTTCCTACTTTCATTGTCTTCTCTGAATTCCCCTCCTGCTTGTCAAAGCTCTCTGTCTTCTCCTTCTCCTCTCTACTCCTTTTTGTTCAATCTCTTTTTGTTTTTTCTTTCACACCCCTGCCGTCAGTTATGAGAAAATTTTTTTTATTTTGATTTTGATTTTTTTAATCTTATATTCAAATTTTTTTAAAATCTCTCCTATCTTCTTTCCTTAAAATTTGTCACGTGATAATAAATAAATTGATTGTCAAATAAATAAATTGATATATATATTTTATTTTATTTTATTAATTTCTTCGTTCTCAATATTACCCATTGCTGTTTGTTAGGGTTTATTATTTTTTAATTTCTTTCTTTTTTAAATTCAAATTTTTTTCATTTCTCTTCTTTTTTCTTGAAATTTCAAATATTTTTTCTTTTTTTTTTTAAATTCATTTTTTTGTGATTTTTTATTTTAAATTTGAATTTGAAAAGTTTGACTGAATTTCAATTTTGTTTAAAAAAAAATTGTCCTTTTTAATTTGGAATAGGATGATGGCTTTTCCTTATTACTTCTTGTTTTTTTTCACTATTATTCAAAGTTTTATTTTTTATTACGTTATTCTTTTTTTTAATTTATCTCTCACTATTTTCTTTATTCCTATTCAAAATAATGATATAGTTTTAGCGGAACTATGACTTATAAAAGGCTATATAAACAATATGTAATCCACTATTTAATGAAAATATCCTCTTCTGAAATTTTCCTAATATGCATCATTAGCTCATCCAATAACCCTTCCTATAAAAGCCTAGTTCATCCTTACAAACCCAAAACCATAAACGACCATAATTAGCATGGCAAACCAACTTAACCCTAACCCTAACCCTAACCCTAACCCTAGCTTTACCGTGGCCATAGGCCACCCTGTGAACCCAGCCGTACAACGACAGCCTTCTTCCTCCCCCACCTATCAAAATAAAACTGATAGCAATGAGGAGTGCAAACTTTGCCTTCTTTTAATCCTTGTGTTGATTGGGGCTGCGCTTTTTGGGTTAGCGATTTACTATGGAGAAGATGAAAACCAGGAAATATCCAGACTCAATGTAACCTATGCTTCACTCTCATACTACAACAATAACGATCTCAATCTCAATCACTCTTCTGCCAGTCTGCCTCTTCGAACTTACTACGACATTGCATTCAATTTCACCATGGAAAATCCACATCAAAGTGATAGTTTCGAATATCTCGATATACAGGCTCAAGTTTTATATTTTGACAGCTTTCTTACAGATAAAGAATCTATACCATCCTTTTCTTTGGCTGAGCAGGCGAGCACCTTCTTTCGGATCGAACATTTGGTGAGACCGAAGTCAGAACTCAATCTAGACATGCTTGAAGCAAGAGAAACTACTGGCATGTTGATCTTTGGAATACATGTGTATTGGCGAACAGATTTGTTTGACGATTATTGGGATAATTATTTTGCTAAATGTGACGATGTTAGGCTTGTTTTTGGCAATGCGACTACCACCCAAGCGTTTATGCTTGGTGCACCGAAACAATGTAATGTTGTGAGGACTTCCGAGGATACATTGGAACCAAAACCTTACCCTTCTCATTAGGGTAAGTCGTGGATCGGTTGTAGCTTAATGGATTTTTCTTTTCGAAGTTAATGTAATTTATGGATTATAAAGATAAGCTCGATGTTTTGAATTAGATTTATATTTGTTTTAATGATTGAATTTTTTTTATTTTATTTATTTTAAAGATTAATCTAATGCCATAACCACCGTTGCCTTTATGCTCCCAATTTAAACAACAACCATATTGATAATAATAGTAACCAAATGATCTTTAATCTAGCATAATTACAAATACTGGAATGAAGTTGATACAAAATAATCATATGTTTTGATTGGGTTCCATACTATTGGAAATAAGCAGTATCTCTGTTATGATTATATTTTGTTTGCATGTTTTTCAGATTTTGGCGGAGCCTTTCTACTACAAGGTCTATCTTCATCAGCCCGCAGTAGCTGTGGGAAGTAGAGGGGGCACTGGCCGAAAATGGGCCCGGGCTGGTCATCCTTTTTTTCACAAATTTTTTTACTAAAAAAAACCCCAACAAGGGAATGAATTGGTGGTGTTGAGAAAGCTTTAACCAGTTGAACTGCAAATGATACGCGATAAATTACCAAATAGCAAATATTATTATCATTTACAATTACCGCACATTATGTTTTAAAATATTATTCACCTCTATTATTAATATTATTTAAAATAAATAAAAGTTATACCAAATTATTCATATAGAAATTTTTGGTTATACAAAACAACAAAATTTAATTTCAATGGTGTATACTAGTATAAATATATTATTAATTTTAAACCATAACCTTTTTTATAATAATTTTTTTGTGTTTTTTAATGAAATATCTAAAATATTGTATATTTTTAAACAATTATGGACTTAAAATCATAATATTAATTGAAATCATGCTTAATAAATAATTAACTTCAATTTTTGTTAAATTCATAATAAAATTTTCACATAATTTACAAAAAAAAATTCTTTTAATTATAAATTTTTAACCAAATTCACTTTAATAATATATTTTATAACAAAAAGTTTAAATTACGATAAATATGTTTACTATGAGATAATGTTAACAACTATCTTATTAGAAAAGATCCATTATTATTCATTTTTGTAGATTTATCATTTCTAAATTTGAATATTTTTTAGAAAAAAATTAAGTTATCATTTAACAAGATCTCTTCAAATCCCACTGCATTATGATCCTTTTAATCAAATGATTTTTAAATAGATTTATATTTAATTATTTGTCAACTAATATATGGTTTTGAAATATTATAAAAAAACATTCCATAAGTGTTTCAAAAAATAAATTGATAACTATAAAAGCTTTTAATTATTGAAATTTATATGAAATTATCTTAAAATATTTATAATTTTAAAAAATAATATTGGATTTTGGAGAAAAAAATTTAGCAATAGTTTAATAAAATAGATTAATAAATGAAAGTTCTTATTATTACAAATTATTTTAAATAATTTTGAATTTTAAACATTATATTTGCTTTTTTTTTTTAAATTACCATCAATTAGAAAGATTCAAACTCATGACACCATCTATATAGCATTAATACTCTAGCAAACCCAATAATAATTTTTTTTATAAATAATGTTACTTTACTAAACTGTATAAACAATAAGCATTACACTATTCAAATTTAGTCCCATATCAACTTATGTAAGAAAAATGACATGGCGACTGCCTATAAAAGGTGTCATAAGCACAGTAAAATTTTGGTATTGATTTTATCATTTCTATTATTTTTTAAAATTGCATTGTATAATTTTATTTATAAAAATTAAAACCTAACAGGTCGGCCTGTGAACAAGCGATTTTTGGCCCAGCCACCGATTTATGGTTGTGCTCCGAGCTGGTTCCAGATCACCCTAGGGGTAGCATGATGGACGATTTGCGATTGTGCTCCAGGACGGTTCTGAGTCACCTCAAGGGTAGAGTGATTGAGGTAGAGTGACGCGCAACCTACACTGGCTAACCTGATGAGGCTGATCGATGCTGTAGGCCAGACCAGTTACAGGCCGGCTCAGGCTTGCCGGGTTGGTCCTGTTGGACTTGATTAACCGGCCCTTGCTCATCTCTCGTGGGAAGTGATGGAACCGGTACAAGTAATTATATATTGAAATTTTGAATGCATTTAAGAGTGGTAAAGAAGTGGGTATGGGCAGAGAAAGGATGATGGAGAAAGAGAAAGAGCCAGAAATTGATGTCTCTGAGAGTCCAGAGAAAAAGGGAGAAGCCACTCAGATTGTTAAGAATACTGCACCTACACCGGTGAAGGAGTATGTTTTGTGGCTTCCATACCCCTCTAGGTTGAAGAGTGACCGCATAGATGAGCAGTTCAAAAGATTCTTAGATTTGTTGAAACAATTGCACAAGAATGTACCTTTCGTGGATGCATTATCCCAAGTGCCTAAGTAAGCAATGTTTCTCAAAGATTTATGGACAAACAATTTGAAATTCAAGAAAGTCTCCATGGTTATGTTGAATGAAGGAAGCTTGGCACTCTTATAAAATCAGCTACCGAGGAAGATGAAAGTTTGAGGAAGTTTTACTATTCCTTACAACATTGGTGATTTGGTGAATGAGAAAGCCCTAGCGGATCTAGGAGTTAGTATTAATGTCGTGCCTTACATCATGTTTTGGAGACTAGGACTTAGTGACCTTAAGCCCACTAGGATAGTCCTTCAGTTAACAGACCACTCCGTTGGGCAACCTAGGGGTATTATAGAGGATGTTATGGTTAAGGTTGACTTTGCGATTTTAGATGTTGATGTGGATGTTGAGATACCCCTTATTTTAGGTCGACCTTTCTTAGCCATCTCCCAAGCCTTAATTGATATGAGCAAAGGTAGAATGACTCTTGCTATTTCATGGACATGATTGACTCTATTGTTGATGAATATGTGTAGGAAATGTGCACAAGGAGCCTTTCGAGGAGTCATTGGATGATCCTCAAGATTAAGAGATGACCCATTTGCCTATAATAAATCCCACTGAGGAAATCACGTGCAAGAAACATTGGAGAGAAGTTACTTCCCCCAAGAAAGGCAAGAGAAAACCTTTAGCCAACGAGGTAACATCCCAGTCGGTCAAAATCATTGGTAAGCTTTCTATTTTCTCTAATTTCACACTTGGGGCATTATTTCAGAGACACACACATTGGGTACGAGGAGTATTCCTATTTGGAACCTCCTTAACATGTGCATTTCAGGTACGTCAAGCTCGTAACGTAAAATAAGCACTTCTTAGGAGGCAACCCAAGCCACTTAATGAGGTCTCGAGGGAAAAGGCTGCCTTAGGTATTGTAAGAAGATACCACCTTGTTAATAAGAAGTTGTTTGTAAAACTTTTGCTATTAAAGCCTTCAAGGTCAAAAGAAGTATAGTAGAGAATTGTAACACATGCACAATGATGACCCTGAATAGAGTGTTCACTATTTTCGGAACTTGGGATTTTTAATATTCTTGTTTTGTTGAAACTCGATTACTTTTGAAACTCCCCAATTCTTGAGCAACAGAGGTCTTGCACTTTCTCCACTTGGTTTGTATTTTTTATTTTTGCTTGAGAACAAGCAAACGCTTAAGAGTGGGGAAATTTGATAAGTGTACAATATTTTATTATTGTATATCATTTTGTACAATCATATGGTTTGTATTAGGATCACATTGTCTAATTCGTTACTAAATCTAGTGTGTCTTGCATTCTCATGCGTCAGGCAGCACTTAAAAATTAGAAAGAATCAAAAGAAGAAGCTAGAGCGCTCTTTCGGAATCAATTGAAAAAAGACAAGGCAAACTGGATCTATTACGAGCAGCTTACGGCCTGGCTTACGCCCGTAAGCACTTTCCAGGAAACCTTGTGGGCACACTTATGCTCATAAGTAGAAGTTCAAAGCCAAATCAGAGGACTTTACAGATATGGCTTACGCCCGTAAGGACCATTTAGAGGAGCTTATGACCAGAGCTTACGCCCCTAAGGATGGTCACAGAGGACGTCACAGTGAAGCTTAAGGTCCAATGCTTACGGACGTAAGTCGGACCATAACACAGACAGAAGACCTTACAGATGGGACTTATGACAGTAAGTGATCCTGTAAGGCTCGCGACCCATCTTCTCCAGCTCTTTACAACCACATCCTTACGCCAGTAAGCAACCTGTAAGTTGCCGATCGAGTATAAATAGATCTGATGAGGATTTTTAGGGCATTCTTTAGATTTCTTTAATTCTTTTCTTGGAGGCGAAGCTAAGGGATAAAGGAGACGAATCTTCAAGGCTCAAGGGACTAATCTAGGAGGAGATTTGGATCCACATTCAAGGAGACAGTTGAACATAGATGTCAAGCTCATCTTGGCGGTGTTTGTGGAAGCTTTCCTAGGGTTTCTTTAGAGATTCATCTCCAGCATGATTGAGAGGGGTTTTTTTTTTATGTTTTCAATGTCTCTTATGATTTCTTGTTGTTTGAATGATTGCCCTCCATTAATGGATGGCTAATTTGTTAGATGATTGGGTATAGTGAACTCTAGAGTTTATTTTTTGACATTAGTTGTTAGATTCATGTGATTTACTTGGTTTCTTCTTTTCAATCCATTTTATTTGAATCTATTTGCGTATTTGAACTCTTGATATCTATTGTGGTGAAATCCCTAATTATCATACTTGTTGTGCTTTGTGACGAGAAGAAATCCTCACCTAGCATAGACAAGCTGTGATTAGAGGGAATTGTGATCAAGCCTAGATATAGGATACTTTGGAGACCCTGTCTCCCTTATATCTCCCGAATGAGTTAATGAGTATCTCTGTGATTTTTGCAATCATGTGGATATCTCTACTCTGTATTAGGATTTGGGGTAATATTTCCTCATAAGAGAGATTACCTACTTAAAATATTATCATTATAGCTCACAATGAAGTTTCATAGAGTGTTAATGCATTTATGTGGATGATTGTTTAAGCTTTACACCGATTCAATTATTCTTCACCCACTACTGAGGGGTTAGTATAATTTAGGAAACCTCTCGGTTCAAATAAGATTGCAAACCTAGACAACCTCTATCCTGCACTTTATCAAACCCTAAATGGATGCTATACCCGGACATCATTTTTTCTCCTAATTTCTCTCCTACTTTATTTCGTATTTCTTGTTTTTACTTTCTTTTGTTCACACACAACACTTGATTAGTTAGGCTAATATTCATAATTCGAGTAAGTACTACTAATATCATTCTTCCTTGTGGACTGACATTTTGCTTTACGCGCACTTTATTACACGATCAACACGTACACTTGCATCCCTATCTCTTTGTAAGAAAGATTATCTATTTTAGAAATTCTTTTTAACCTACATTAAGATTTCATAGAGTGGAATGCGATTGTGTAGTATTCTGTATCAGTACTGAATTAGTTACTAATCATCATTGCAAGAAGGGTTTAGTATATTTTAGGATTTCTCTCGGTTCAAATAGCATTGCATGTTTATAAAACCTTTGTACTGTACTTAACAAACCCTAAAGATACTATGCTCCCCTAGTTTCTTGACTACTTTTATTCCTTTATGCTTGTTTCCTTCTCTTTTATTTCTTAGTTCTCTTGCACACATCACTACTTTTATTTAGGCTAATTTTTAGGATTACAATTAGTACTAGTACTCTAGATTATACATGGATTGATACCCTGCTTTTGTGCACACTACTTGATTGGCGCGTACTCTTGCGTCCTCATCACCCCGCCATTAGTTACAAGAAAATTTATTTTGATTTTGATTTGATTTTTTTTAATTTAAATTCAATTTTTCCGCTAATTTTGACTTTTTTTTTTAAAAAAATCTATCCTTATCTTCTTTATTATTTTCCCATGTGATAATATTTCCTTAAAATTTGTCACGTGATAAATTGATATATATTTTTATTTGATTTTATTTCATTAATTTCTTCATTCCCATAAATAACAATAAACGCTAACAGCTGTTAGCGTTTATTGTCATTATTTTTTTAATTTCTTTCCTTTTTTTAATTCGCAATATTTCATTTCTCTCCTTTTTTTCCTTGAAATTTCAAATTTTTTTTGTTTTCTTTTTTTAATTCAATTTTTTTGTGATTTTTAATTTAAATTTGAATTTAAAAATTTTGACTGAATTTCAAATATTATTTTCAAAATTTGTCCTTCTTTCTTTTTTTATTTGAAATAAGATGATGGCTTTTCCTTATCACTTCTTGTTTTTTTTTCACTCTTATTCAAACTATTATTTTTTATTAAGTAATTTTTTTTAATTTATCTCTTTTTTATTCCTATTCAAAATAGAATTATGTATTTTTAATAAAACTATGACTCATAAAACATATATAAACAATATATAATCCACTATATAATGAAAATATCCTTTCGAAATTTTCAAAAGATAAGCATCATTAGCTCATCCAATAACTCTTCCTATAAAACCCTAGTTTATGCTTACAACCCCAAAACCATAAACGACCATATTTAACATGGCGAACAAATTTAACCCTAACCCTAGCTTTACCGTGGCCATAGGCCACCCTGTGAACCCAGTCGTACAACGACAGCCTTCTTCCTCCCCCACCTATCAAAATAAAACTGTTAGCAATGAGGAGTGCAAACTTTGCCTTCTTTTAATCCTTGTGTTGATTGGGGCTGCGCTTTTTGGGTTAGCGATTTACTATGGAGAAGATGAAAACCAGGAAATATCCAGACTCAATGTAACCTATGCTTCACTCTCATACTACAACAATAACGATCTCAATCTTAATCACTCTTCTGCCAGTCTGCCTCTTCGAACTTACTACGACATCGCATTCAATTTCACCATGGAAAATCCACATCAAATTTATAGTTTTGAATATCTCGATATAGAGGCTCAAATTTTTTTCTTTGACAGCTTTCTTACAGATAAAGAGTCTATACCATCCTTTTCTTTGGCTGAGCATGCGAGCACCATCTTTCGGATCGAGCATTTGGTGAGACCGAAGCCAGAACTCAATCTAGACTTGCTTGAAGCAAGAGAAGCCACTGGCATGTTGGTCTTCGGAATACATGTGTATTGGCGAACAAATACGTTTGAAGATGATTGGGATAATTATTTCGCTAAATGTGACGATGTTAGGCTTGTTTTCGGCAATGCCACTTCCACCCAAGCGTTTATGCTTCGTGCACCGAAACAATGCAGTGTTGTGAAGACTTCGGAGGGTACGTGGGAACCAAAACCTTACCCTTCAGGGTAAGTCATGGATCGGTTGTAGCTTAATGGTTGTTTTTCGAAGTTAATGTAATTTAAGGAAGAAGATAAGCTCAATGTTTTGAATTAGATTTTTATAAATTTGTTTTGATGATTGAATTTTTTTTTTATTTTAAATATAAACCTAATGCCTATGCCATAGCCACCGTTGCCTTTATGCTCTCAATTTATTGTGGCGCTCGTTTAATAATAACAGCAACAACAATATTAATAATAACATTAACCAAATGATCTTTAATTTAGCATAATTACAAATATTTGAATGAAGTTGATACAAAAAAAAATTATATGCTTTGATTGCCGTGCATACTATTGGGAACCAGCAGCCTCTCTGTTATGATTATATTTTGTTGTTGTTTTTCATAGCCTTTCTACTGCAAGTAGGGCTGCAATTGAGCCTAGCCGAGCTTTGAAGTGTTTGAGTTTGGCTCGACAAAACTAACTACAGGCTTGAGCTCGGCTCGAGCTCAGTTCGAGCCCAAGCTTATAAGCTTGAGCTCGACTCAAGATAGTAAATTAAGCTTGTGCTCGGCTCAAAAAAACTCATTTATTCTATAAACGAGCCGAGCTCGAGCTCAGACTCGAGTTCACCTCAAAAGAACTTTATTTATAATAGAATACGAGCCGAACTCGAGCTCAGCTCGTTAATGAGCTTGTTAAGCTCATTAAATCACATTAAGCTTGAGTTTGAGCTCGTTAAGCTGATAAAGTTTGAGCTTGATCTCCAATTCAAATCAAAACACCATAAATTTATCCAATACAAAATCAAAATAAAAGTTAAAAATATTTTTTCCTACAATGTTTCAGTGCAAGCTTGCTCATTAGGAGGCTCGCAAGCCTGCTCGATATAGCTAGTTTGTTATAAGGCTCGTGAGCCTGCTCGTTAGAAGGCTAATGAGCAGTCTTGCGAGCCTTACCGAGCCAAGCAACATGTGGCTCAAGCTTGGCTCGTTTATAAATTCAAGCTCAAAAGTTAGGCTCAAGCTCGGCTCATTTAATAAGTTAATGCACGAGCTTTCTCCAAGCCGAACTTCGAGTAGCTCATGAACAGCTTAGTTCATTTGTAGCCATAACTGCAAGGTCGATCTTAATCAACCAGCAATAGCAATGCAGTGGGAAATAGAGGAGCCACTGGTCAAAATTTGGCCTAACCCCGTCGGGTCAGTTGATCTGGCGGGCTGGGCCGGTAACTCATAATCAGTTGGCGGACCCAATTACAAGTTAGGTTTTTACCAACCAGTGACATGATGGTTTGAGCTTCTAGGACATCCTGATTCTTTGACAACTAGGTTGAACCACGATTGGCTTTTTTTTTATTATTATTTATTTAAAAACACCCATAACAATCATGGCTTGGGCATGAATTGAACCACGATCTCTTGGTGTTGAGAAATTTTAATACTATTACAATACATTATTTTTAAAAATATTATTCACCTCCATTATTAATATTATTTAAAATAAATGAAATTTATACCAAATTATCCGTATAGAAAATATTATTATACAAAATAACAAAATTTAATTTCAAAGATGCATACTAGTATAAATATAGTATTAATTTAAAACTATCATCTTTTTTACAATAATTTTTATGTAATTTTTGATAGAATTTCTAAACTATTATGTATTTTTAAATAATTATGGACTTAAAATCATAATATTATTTCAAATCATGATTAATAAATAATTAACTTAAATTTTTTGTTAAATTAATAATAAAGATTTCACATAATTTACAAAAATTCTTTTAAATATAAATTTTTAACTATTTTCATGTTAACACTATATTTCATCAAAAAGAAATTTAAATAGGATAAATATATTCACTATTAGATAATGTTAACAACTATCTTATTTGAAAAGAACCATTATTATTTAAAATTTTTTGTAGATCTATCATTTCTATATTTGAATAATTTTTATAAGAAAATAAATTTCTCATTTAATAAGATCTCTTCAATTCCCACTATGATCCCTTTTAATCAAATGTGTCATTTGCATTTAAATTGCTTGTCAACTAATATCTGATTTTAAAAATATTATCAAATACATTAAAAAAAATTTTGAATTTCAAAAAAATTATATTGGTTTCTTGAAAAAAAAAGGAATAGTTTAACACAGTGCATTAATAAATGAACATTTTTTTATTATTGCTATTGTTTAAAATAACATTAAAACTAACAAGATTCAAACTCATGATACCATCCATATAACATTAATACTCTAGCCAACCCAACAATTATTTTTTTATTAATAGTATTCCTTTAGTACATTATATAAACAATAAGTAAGGCTTACATTATTCAAATTTAGTCCCACATCTACTAATCTAAAGAAGAAGACATGGCAACTACTTATAAAAACAGTTGTAGACACTGTAAAATTTTAGTATTTATTTTAACATTTTTGTTATTTTTTCAAATTATATTTTATAATTTTATTTAAAAAATTAAAACATGGTGGACTATTCACGGCCAGGCCGGTTCTGAGTCACTCTAGACCTATCTGGTCAACTGGGCTAACTCGGACCAATTATGAGTGGTCCATGCCACCTATAGTGGGAAGTGATATTTGAATGCATTTATCAATGCACTCTAAATTTTTTGGAAATGATGGACTAGTACAGGTAATTATATGTTGAAATTTTGAATGCATTTATCAATGCACTTTGAATTTTTTAAGTGATGGAACCAGTACAAATAATTATATGTTGAAATTTTGAATACATTTATCAATGCGCTCTAAATGTTCTCGATCAACTCTGTTTTCTATTTATTTCTAAAAACATCAGCTCCATTCTTCTTGATGAAACTGCTTGAAATTAATGTCGGCTCCTTTCCAATTTCTGACTGAATTTTTGTAGGACTTCTGTCTCTTCTATGTTGTTGGTTTATGTTGAGTTAAATGTACTCATATTGGAAACCCAAATGTTTCTAATTTTTTCCCCTTGTTTTCTGTAATTATGCCTGTTAGTTGGTCACTCTTATTTTTTAATCTTTGAACTATATGCCATATTACAAATTACTTAAGTTTTATCTTTAGTTGAAGGAAATGCCGACAACCATCATTGATATGAACTGCATGTTCTGAGAGAACGGCACACAACAGTGTTTTTGGGATAATATAAAATGGATTGAATTCCATGATGGGGTTTATTGTATTCTCGTCTTATTGTGTTATGATTAGTTTCAAAGATCATTGTGTATTCATACTGTGCATGCTAAAATTTTTGAATTTTGGTGTGTTTTTCAAACCTTTACTACACAATGGCAAAAATCCTCAAAAATATGCCAAATATACTACTCAAGATCTTTGAAGGAATGTCGGGGGAACAAAAACGCAGATGACCTGTGACTTCTTGTGTTGGTCTGACTGGTGAGTTTCATTTATTGTCAATAACAATAAAGTATCATTATGTTCAATTTCTTCTTGCAGATTCTTGTAAAGCTTTACAATAACAAAAAAAAAAAATAATCATTTTTTGTATGAAATGGAAGATTATATTTATCTTTTGATGTGAAACCTGGTTGGCGTTGTGTTTCACATAAGTTTATAAGGAAGAATTTGATGGTGTCATAGTTGGTAAGCGGTCAAATATTTTGGTCACTTACTTTTGAGATTAGTTTTAGCTTTCTTTTTTTATTATTTTGTTTTGAATTTATGCAGCGAGAAAAGTAAAATGATTAGCATTTTCTTAGGTAGAATATTTTGTCCATTTTCCCCCAATAAAGTACCACACATTAGTAGAGTTTTTATAATTTTGTCATGAATTATTAAAAACCCCAAAGAGGGAGAAAACAATGAGTTCACCTTGCCTAGTTTAGAACCAGGCAAAGGCAAGTCCCTGGTTCTCGCCTATCACAGGGTGTTATGTGTCCATTTATTTTTCCCTATTGTAATTATTTTTTCCATGTGGACACGTGGCATCGTATGATAGGCGAGAACTATAGATTTGCATGGTACTCAAACCAGCCAAGTTGAGCTCGAAAACAATAACCAAAACATAGAAAGGAGGGAAACAAAAATCTTTTATCTTTTTTTGGATGATTACAATGTTTCTACAAAAGCCTAGATTTATAGGTTCAGCTAAAAATTTACAAAATAATGGTCTTATTTCAATTATAAATGGTTTTAAAAAAACATAGATAGACCACAAGGTTAATAATAAACAAATGCTAAGGGTATAAATAAAAAACAATTACAAACAAACTCAAAAACTAACATAAAGAGAAAAAAATAGAAACAAGAAAAAATAGTAATAACAACAATCCATTAGTTGTGGAGAATAACACAAATGAGCCAGAAAACTCAAGAAGACCTGAGGTCAAATAGGAATAATCTTCCCTTAAGCTAATCAGTAGTTCCAGTACTGGGTCTTAATAACTCAATAACTCAAGTCTTTTCCTAATAATGTGGATAAGGTTCTCAAACTTCTACCTCTTTGCCTTAGGGCTATTAATCTTACTAGTGATCACATTTGGTTGGTAATACATTATTGCAGTATGTTAGTTCCTTTAGAGGTTACACACACTACAATAATCAAGAGAAGAAGCACAAACCACAAACTTTCGATTGACACTAGCTACCTACATTTGATGGCCAAGTCAGGAGAATCAAATCCATTAGAAGTGGTAAAACAGAAGTACAAACATGTCATGCCCCGAACCAAGTTTGGCCGGACCAGGTGCGCGGACAAACAACTATAGACCCAATAGGGCGAGAGCCCAGTGAATTTGCAAGTCCTCAAAACCTAACAGAGAGCGAAGATAGAAGATAAACTGACATAAATACAAAATACAAGTACACCTTAAGGGTTACAACCAGGTTCAAATATAGAGAAAATGAAAATACAAAATGACTCATAAAGAGGTTCTTAAACAACCATACAATTGATAAAAAGACATGAAACACAACTCCAAGAGAAGCATCTACTGGAAGCTTTCTAAGATCCCTAGGTCTACTGCTCCTAATCTGAAAAGGATTTGAAACAAATCCATGAGCTTACTAGCCCAGTAAGTAATCCATAAAATAAACTGAAAACAAAAGTTCAAATATAAAACTTGCACAAAAAATCAATAACACAAAATAGTGTATTCAAAATCAAAAGGCAAAGGAGAATGTAACAAATTTCTAAGCATGTCTCCAAATTCACTAAAGATTCTAGGGTCATTTGTTTACCCTCGGTGACCTGAGCTAGAATAACAGAGGTCGTTTATTTATCCTCGGTGACACGAGATTGAATATCAGATGGCTGTTGATTATTTCACCGGACGGACACGGTGTGAAACTGCAGTCTCATTTTTCCAGAACTCTTGTCGACAAGGTCAGGGTAAAACAGCCCCCCTGACATGGTTGCATATCACTCCTTTGGAGACTAAAACATTCAGACAAAATTTCATAACCAAAATACACACTACAAGAAAGTAACAATTTACCCACGGACAATTTTGTGGGTAAAACTATAAAAATCCATTGTTCCAACCACATGACTTGCAAATTAGAGCATTCCATTGTTCAGCACCAAGATCTGTTACTTCAATTTTAAATCCTCCAATTGCTTTAATACTTGTTTTCCAGTCATCATAAGAGGAGGTGGAGATTCTTCAATTCTATTCTTCATGAAATCATTTTTATTTCTTCTAAACGTATGATGTTCTGGTAGAAATTGACGATGACAATCAAACCAAGCAACTTTTCCACCATTGAAATAGCTAAATGCTTTTGATTTATCCATACAATATGGACAAGCTTTTTTGCCTGCTGTACTCCACCCAGACAACATTGCATAAGCTGGAAAGTCACTAATGGTCCACATAAATGCGGCTCTCATAAGAAAATTATGCCTTTTAGAAACATCATATGTGAGAATACCAACATCCCAAAGATCTTTTAATTCTGCTATCAAAGGTTGCAAGTACACATCTAACTTCTGTTTTGGATTTCTTGGGCCAGGTACAATAATAGTCAAAAACATGTAAGGCTCTTTCATGCACATCCATGGTGGCAAATTATATGGAGTCACAATAACAGGCCAACAAGAATATTGCTTACCTGATTACCCAAATGGTTGAAATCCATCTGTACATAATCCCAGTCTTACATTTCGAGCCTCTAATGCAAAAGATGGATTTGTTCGATCAAAATGTTTCCATGCCTTTGCATCAGATGGATGGCACATAACACCATCTTTTTTATTATGTTCATCATGCCATCTCTTATACTTAGCTGTAACTTCTGAAGCATACAATCTTTGTAGTCTGGGTGTAAGAGGAAAATAGTACATATTTTAATATGGTATATCAATTTTCCATCTTGGAGATGCTCTTTGTCTATTTTTATATTGAGGATGATCACAAAACTTGCAACTTCTTCTATCAATATCGTTATCCCAATATATCATGCATCCATTAATACAATAATGGATTTTCTCACATGGAAGACCTAACTCTGCAGCAAACTTCTTTGTTTCATAAAAACTGCCAACCAATTTATTATCAGTTGGTAATGCTTCATTCATTAATTGCAATATTGCATCATAACACTTCTCTGACATATGAAACTCAGATTTGATATTCAACAATCTTGTCATAGCTGACAACTGTGAGTGCTTAGAACAACCTGGCCACAATGGCTCATCGGCTGCTTGAAGCATGGCATATAATCTTTGAGTTTTTGGATCTGGTGTTTCCTCCTCATTTTCACCATAATTAGGGACAAAATTAGAACCAATGGCACCCATGACCATGTTGCGATATAGATTTGATCCTTCTACTTCTCCTGTAAAAGATAAATTGCATTGTGTTTGCATAGGATTTGATATATCTAAAGGTTCCCCATGACAAACCCATTGATAGTAATCCTTGACAAATCCATCCCTAGTAAGATGCAACTTGACTTCTTCAGTTAAAAGATACCTTTGATTTTGATATTTACAACAGGGACACCTTATTTTATCACAATCCATAAATGTTGGTTGATGACAAGCATAATTAACAAATGTCTCAACTCCAACCAAAAATTCAGGATTAATGTATCTACGCCCATCCACAAGTCTGTTATACATCCATTCCTGATCAGTTCTCATTTTATATCCTCTACAAATAGGATAAAAATCAACATAACATTAGTAAATTCCCTTCTAATAATGAAAAATAGTCCTTATGTCAATCATCTAAAGATAGATGCCAAAAATACATGAACATAGCATTAATTAGTACCACTTTGATTATAATATAATACAAGTACTAGTCAACTTTTAATAAAAAAATAATCAATTAAAAATAACAATATTTAAAATAATCATTTAAAATAATAATTAAAAAAATTAACTAATAAAATTAATCATGAAATCAAGAAACAATTCAAATTGAAATGACAACATACAAATATCAATTTTTCTCAGAGCTAGCCTATTAATCTGGAACATAGTCACGTGACTAGACTTTATGTAATTTGACAAGAAGAGAGATAAATCAATAGAAAGGTTTGACAAACCATGAAAGCTAGTTTGAGTGAAAACCCCTCTAATTGAAACTTTGGATCATCTACTTGGTGTGAGATATTAATTTTTTTTATTAAATAAGTTGAAAATGGAGTAAATATGGATTATTAAAGTCCAAAATGAAGAAACAAAGCTAATGAAAACAAACTTTGTTGAGTGTGCTAAAAGAAATAAATTTTTATCCAACTAATTAATCATGCTCCTGACAGAGTTTGTTAGTCGAAAATGCCCTAACAAACTCTGTTACGGCATTTACATAAGGGGGTTTTTGCATAATGACTAAACTTGTTTTTTAAATTTGAAAATCTATTTTTATTTATTCCAGTGCATTTTTGAAAGAAAGACACAAATCCCTGGATCTTTTAGGAGAGCACCATCACACTAAAGTATTTATCAGACGTTTTTACCAAAAAATGATAAAATTGCAAGAAACCCAATATTTTTTTAAAAAACAATCTCTATATTTGTAAGCTTGTTTTCATAAACCAAAGCTCACAAATCTACCCCACTTTCAGAGAAAATACCCTCTGTTTATTAAAATTATTTCTTAAAAAAAATTTGTGAAATTTCATGAAAACATTTTTTTTAAAAGAAAAATAATAAACCACTAATACATTGCAAAAAAAGCTGATTATCAAAAAACGAGAATCTGAGACAAAAATAAACATATAAACTTAAGATAACTGGAATTTAAGAGAACA
Organism: Dioscorea cayenensis subsp. rotundata; assembly: GCF_009730915.1. Taxonomy (NCBI): domain Eukaryota; kingdom Viridiplantae; phylum Streptophyta; class Magnoliopsida; order Dioscoreales; family Dioscoreaceae; genus Dioscorea; species Dioscorea cayenensis. The sequence continues at coordinate 5,021,716 of NC_052484.1, forward strand.
AGACAATAAATATCTAACAGCTTATCATCAATTCACTTTTGCAATAATTCTACACTGCACACTTTAAAATAAGGGAAAACCAAAACATGTACTCATAGAAATGAAGGTACATTAGAGAAGCATGTAGAGTACTGCATGTGAATATAGTGCAGCTCAAACAGAAAATTGATGTTTATCATGGTTTCTCTCAACCTAACTTCATTGATGCTCATCTCGGAATATGTTACCAACTTCCACTGTATGTTGAACATGAACTACTAATTCTAGCTTGAATTTTTCCAGCATCCCAAATCAGACTCATACTTTCTCCAGATTAGAGAAAAAGACATGTCATGCATTCATCTCACATACATATTGGGCACGTCAAACTTGGATGCTTAAGATAATAGTTGCCATTTCCTCCTATGAAGATGCCAATAGGTAACACATTTCTACATCAAATGAAAGATGATAACTCTAAGTAATTCTAAGTGTCTTAAGTAATATAAAACAAACAAACACACACACAAGGTAATCAATATCAAGTAGAAATAAAGGCCAAATAAAATATGAAATAGAGACTAGCTTAAATCCCTCATTATCAATGACTCAAAACTGAACACCAAAAAAATAAAAATAAAAATAGAATAAAAATAAGGATAACCATGATTCAAAGCAATGTAATCACTAGAGGAAGTAAGAAGAGACAACATAAAGGGTGTGCGAGACATGTAAGAGGCAATGTATAACCAAATACAGATCCTAATTGGAACCACAGAAATTTTGGGCAATAAATATAAAGACATTCCCAACACTTTAAGTTCCATATGTGCGAGGATTGTGCGAGTACAAATCATCGGGGTTGGTGGCCATGATTGACAACCTATATTAGCCATGTAAATAAGACTAATGAACCTTGCAACAATGCGATGCGGTTCCCAGATGAGCAGATCATCAACCCGTGCTATGGATATTGAGATAAAGAAAAATGGGTATGCGGGAAAGTCAAAAGGTAAAATTAGGGATGTTGGAAACAGGGGATATGTATATAACAATAAATAGGAAACTAGAAAGCAAGGACTGATGATATCAAAGAAGTAAAGGAACATACCAAAATCCTAACTCCTAAATGCTAACATATATCAATGCAATGCTAACATGAATGGACTAAATCCACCTGGCAGGCAGAAAATTACAAGAATGATATTGAATTTAATAACTTAAACTACATGAATTTCGCCTACTAAATCAACCCAAAAATGGGGGGAAAAAAGTAAAAGGAAAAGATAAGAAGCCAGGGGATAGGCTTGCGCATAAATGTAGTACAGATCATTCTTTTATTTCACTGAAATACAATGCCTAAAGCATCATAGAATTCCAAGGATGGAAGTTGCCAAGGAGATTGCATATATAAACAGCTATTGCCAAAAGGAGGATTGAATAATTTATAAACACTTTCAAGGTTAGGGCAATCTCATATTCTCCAAAATGCAAATCTCAAGACTATACGACATAATAACGAAAAGCCTATTTAAGAGTATAATACAACCTTTAACCAGGTTCTCTTAGCATAGGAAAATAACATATAGCTAAAGACGGATGGAATAAAAAATAATATGCAAGGCGGCATGAAAAACGTAGCATGGCCAAAAGAAGCATGAATGCGTGATCTCTGAAATTACCTTGATTTTAATACTTCTCATAGATGTGGGACAACTCCGTGTAGTTTGATGTTGTCAACCCACAGAAATTAAGCATCAATTGCAATCACCAGTGAATTGAAATAGCAAGTCCAAATAAATAAAGTATAAAATAAAAAGACCAAACTTCTCTGAAGACATTTCACCAAGAATCTTAACACCCTCTCCTTAATTATTTTATAATTTGCACATAAATTGTAAATCAATCGATGGCTAGTTTAGAAAATAAGCTGTGCCTATGACAGTAGTCAAGTAACCACACTATGAATAAGTAGCATCCAGATGCGCACACACACACACAAAAAAAACCAACTAATTGACTAAAACAAACAAATAATAACAAATTATAAATGCATACCCTGATTTACATAATTTTGTATTATTGACTAACTGATATATAGCAAAGAATAATTAATATTTTTGTATTATTGACTAAGCGATATACCTCTTTAACTTTTAAATCCTGAGCTCTTATCTTACTTGATTTCGAGACTCCCACAAAAATTCCTCCTGCAAAATATGATAATGTAATGTAACTTTCAATGGAATAGAAATTAGCATAGGCCTAAAATGGAACCAAATGTTTCACACGAGAAAAAAAAATGAGCTTCACCTCACAACGCTCCTGTAAGAACCTAGATGGCACCAACGAAGCCTCAACAAGCCATTTCACCTGAAGAATGTGAAGAAAGAACATCATTCATGTGACGTTTATTTGAGGAGTGGCAATCTTGCTTGGATACATATATTTGAGGAGTGAGGCATACCACCAGTGCTGACGAAGTAAAGGAACTGAAGATGATCGAAAGAAAAGAGGAAAAAGTGAAAAAAGTCAAAAAATTTAATCAATGGAATTCTATGCTAACAGCTAATATGCAATCAATCTTAAATTCTCCATCCATATTATTTAGAAATTTTCACAATTGATAAAGCAATCACACTGATGCATGATAGAAGAAAAACGCATATACAATAAACACAGGTTTTCCCTAGCATCATTCAATGAGATCTTAAAAGCAAATCACTACACAATATTCAGAATGGTATATGAAATCGAACAAAGAGCTAGTACGAAGTACCTTGAAGTCTAAAACCTTATAATAAACCCTAACAAATGCGGAAAAAGAAGTCCACGGTCTTAGACATGGTTCTCAAAGCATTCATTAAAACAAATTTGAGTACAAAGAAGCAGGGAATTGAAGGCAAAAGGAATTAGATTTCCAGTACCAGTAGATGGAAGGGGATGAGGTCGACCAGTGCGAGGGCGGAGGAGAGACCGCCGTGGAGGAGGCGAGGACTCCAGACGACGATGACGATGACATAGTAACCACGGTGGTGACTCCGATGAGTCCTAAACGGCGGTGGAGAATGCGGTGGAGAACATGGCGACGAGGGTGAGTGGCTTAGGGATTTGGGGGACTTAGGGAGTGAGGGGAGACTTAATTTGGGGTTTGCCCAATTATAATTTTCTTTTGTTTTTTTTTTAATTTTTATTTTTTTTAAAAAAATTTATTTAATATTTAATATTTGGAGAGATAAACCATTATAATTATAATTTTAATTTGAATCATGAAATTTATATTATTATTTGATATGCATAAGAATTATAAATATTATAATTACAATAATTTTATTTATTTATATTTAATTGATCTCAATTAAAAATATTTTAAAATAATTAAAATCAAATATTCATTGGCAAAAAGAAAAACACATTCATTTTCTTATAATGCTAATAGTCAATAATAATGTTTTAAAAAAAATTTACTTCAATACATAATTGTTTACCTAAATTTATATAATCACATAAAAATTATATGTAATAAATTGATTTATATAAAATAACAAGTTCACTGATATTCATCGGCATCTATTTATATAAAAATTTAAAGTATTATTTTTAAATTAATCACCATAAAAATGGATTTGCCTAAATTGTGGATAAATATTTAGTATCAAAATCTTATACCTTTAATTATTATTATTATTATTATTATTATTATTATTATTATTATTATTATTAAATTAGGATTATCCATGAACTATTTATTTAGGCAAAAAGTTCCCATATTTGATTAATTAAGTATTACCCACAAATATCTTCCCACGGATAACATGTTTGAGTAATTTGTGGGTGATGGTGCAAAATTAAATTCCTTTTAATTTACCCAGGGATTACCCACGACTGCAATACACACAAACAACTTTACTAGGTAATCCGTGGGAATATTTTATTTAACCACGGATTACCCATGAACAATTCTCCCACGCAAATATTTCCTGAATATATCGTGGGTAATTTCCAAGCACCAACTATTCCCTGGGTAAATTCGATATATTTTATTTTATGAATTCGTTTCTATTCTGTGGGTATTCTCTGTGTACATACCCACGAAACGTGTCCCTGGGTAAATTGCCTTTGGTAAAATGAAATTTTTGTAGTGACAGAATATTCACAAATATTTTGCCAAAGATTTATGTAATAACAAAAAGCAATTAAATAAATAAATAAATATATATACAACAATGCCAATCTTCCAGCTTTGGTCGGATTCCCACATTAAGAAATAAGAAATGAGAAATAGTAAGTTTCCACTAAAACAACAACTCATGAAGAAAAATAATAATAATAATAATAATAATAATAATAATAATGAATAAATATCCGTAATATACCACCTTTTCAAACTTGTTCGAATAACTATGATAGCATTTCAAAATCACCATGTTACATGATTGGATGGAAAGATAAAAATAACAATAACAATCCATAAATCATACTTAGCAAAGGCTTAAAAGAAGCAAGAATGGTTGGCAAAAATATTAGTATACAAATATGATTGATAAAGGAAAATAAACATACATAAATATTGGCAAGGTAATAACACCATGGTTCCAACTAAGTCTAGGAATTATTTATCTAAAAACATAAGTCATAAAATATGATGACATTCCCAAAAATAAATTTCAAAGAATAATTATAAATAAGTTTTTAGAATTTTTTTTATAAAAATAAATCAAAACGACAAAATTTTAAGTACAAGAGTTCAAGGGATTACTTACTTGATAATTGCCTAATTCCAATTGAAATCCAAGATTATATCTCAAGATGGTCTTATAACCCAAGGGAATAACCAACCAAAAAGATAAGAATACTTGAGCAAGGAAGAGCTCATGCACAAAGCTAAAAGAGGAGCTAGCCTAAATATCAACTCTACAAACAAAGTATGAGCTTTTCTAACAACAATTTAGAACTCATAGCTTCAAGGGAGCAACAAGGGAAAGCATCAATAGCTATATTTATTTGCACACAAACCAAGCTCTAACTAGAGTAGTTTAAACATGTCAAAACAATATAACTAGCATCTTGGAAAAACATTAACTCAAAAGGGTGCTGGTAGTTTTCCAGGTAGCTAAAAGGATGTGTCTTTGAAAGCCATGCACAAGAAGCCAAAAATAGCAAGGCTAAACACACACATGTTGTAAATTTAATTCCATTCACTAGGCATGCAAAAAGCTTGTGTTTCATGCAAAAATGTATATATAAGTAGATGGTTCTATGAGTATATATATATATCTTTTAAGGCCATGAACTAGAGATATTCAAGGGTCATAAGAGTGTTTTTCAGCATATAAGTAGATGTGGTTTCATGTATGTATAAATACTTAGTTTTATGCAAGGATAAGCCATAACTCAGTCAAAAAAGGTGCAGCTTCTTCAAGCAAACATCAGCAAAGACATTCACAGAAACACAAGAGTATAAATCACCCACTAAACAACATGTACCTAGACCAAGGTGGCAGGAAAAAGGCTTCAAGTTCCATAGAGTAGAATGATAATAACAAGCTCTAAGGATCAAAAGGGTTACATGAGTATAAGCACGTGCAACTAGAAGCTTCTAAATAGGCATCTCACTAGAAATTAACCTACAAACATGCTTAAGATTTCAAATTCAAGAAGTTTCCCACATTACTCAATCATCAAGCTCTACCACCACCAAGTGAGTAAGAGAACCTACCTAGCCTTCACGGAGAGAAAAGAATAGAGATGGAAGAATGGAGGAGGCATTACAAGA
>NC_052484.1:5028470-5061783 GCF_009730915.1 Dioscorea cayenensis subsp. rotundata
GATTAAATTTGATAATCAAATCATACCTTTACCCTAGACAAAGGTGAGAGTAAAAGAAAAAACAAAAGTTTAATAACTTTGAAAAGATCACTCACAACCTCCCAATAATAAAAACAAAATTCAACATCATGGCCATTGGATCTTTTAACCTCATCCTTGTGGCCGGGTCTAATTAAAAAGTTGTTATCATGATTCAAAAGAAGATTCAAATCCTCAAGGGGAGCATTGTCTTTAGAAGAAGTAGAAGAACTGGATCTCCATGACTTAGAGTAGATAACATTTGTCCTGTACCTAGCTAAAAGCAGAATTAGGTGAGTAATGTCAAGCAAATACAAGAGAAACTAGAGGTAAAGCTATTGTGAAGACAGAGCAAGGAACAAATCAAGCATGAGCAAGGAATTTATGCGGTATAGACTTCCCCTAAAGTTACGTTGAGGCACTAGACAAGGTTGTACAAATGAATGCAAAATCTATTAAACTTGTGAATCCCACGACCACATACCTCCTTTCTCAATATGAATAGTAACATGTCCCTTATGGCGCTGATGTAGACTACCCTATGACCTCAATACGCTCGTTGAACTCGATCCTAGAGATGCTGTGAGTTTGAGGTTAGCCAATCTTTTACTTAAAGCAATTGTACTAATCATACAATGGGCTATTGGAATCTCTTCCTGATAACCTTTACTTATTACGACCACATTAACAAATAAGGAGCGCAGTACTAATCTCATGAAAGAAACCACGAGGATCAAGTGATTGATCTAGTTCCCCTATTTCTAAGTGGACTCGTAAATCCTTTCAATTATGGTTGGCCTATATATGGTAAGGGCTCTTGATCATCACTAGCATACATCAAACGTAAATTACTAGCTCACAAAATGATGGAATTCAAGACCTAGAACACACAAATAAATCTAAATCAAACTAATACATTATAAAAGTCGATGAAAGATTAAAAACTTTATAAGCAAGTCTCAAAATAAATAAACCCTAAGTTTAATCGATACCCAAGAACCACAAAGTTGAGTTATCCATTAATGGGGATCGAAATCATACCATCTATCTCAAGAAAGAAAAAGTATCAAAAGACATTAAAATTCGATCTTCTCTTGGATTGGTGATGAACCACTGATGGAACTTCCATAAACACCGCCCAAAATGCTACTCCATGGCTCTCTTGAAACACTTAGAACCTTGGTGATGCTTGTATCCCAGTCGGATTGGTGGCAGAGGAGGCTCGAACGCTTCTCCTATCACTTCCACTGGCCTAATAGCAAAGATTGTTCCAAAACTTCCCTCGATAAATCTAGTTTAAACTTCCTCACTTGACCCAGTCGATATATGGGCATAAGAACAAGGCCAGTATGAACACGGAAGTATGCCATGTAAAGCTGAACCGTCAATACTAAAGCTGCAAGTTCTTACGCTGGGTATTGCGGTCTAGCCTATGGATTATAACTCCTAAAGCGCGGTAAGCAATTCTGTACGATGCTTGGCGGTCTTCGCTTACAAGTATCCAAGAGTTTCCCGTGTGCACCTGCTTTGACCCACCACCACCAAGCTTATTGGCATAAGCCTTGCTATAAGCACTTCTGTCTTGTCATTATACTCCAACTTATGAGCATAAGTTTTCCGGCAGCTATCTGATGTCGATAAAGCACTTATGTAATAAGAACAACCGTGGAGTGCTGTAGTATGTCCTAATTGGTATGTTCTTCTTGTCTTGATGCTGAGGGAGCTTCTTTTCCATCAAATTGTTCTAGAATTGCTTCATTTAGCTCCCTCATACTCATTATAGTTCATCCTTGCCCTAAGATGAACATAGCAACAAATTAAGTATCACTTTTTGGATAAAACATTGAATGACATGCTAATTGAGTGTGAGAATTGCTAGAAATAAATCTATCCTCATGCACTCATCATAGACCTATTGCTTTGTGTAATATTTTTTTATAAAGTTCTCTAAAAAATTATTATCAATGGTCTTAAGAATGTCATTCATAGCCTTGTGGGTCCTAACTAATTTGGTTCCTAGCTACTAGATTTGCTTATGAAAATATCATTGTGGTTCAAGAGATTGCTCATGCTTTAGAATTTGATTCCCTACATACTTGTTGGAGAAATACAGAGTGATGCATATATATTACATGTGCTTATGTGGCTACTCATAAAAACTTTACAGAGTATTTAGGGTAAAGTTTTTGGATGGGTATTGTATTATGGTCATTTTTCATTTTGAGCATTGAACTTCAATTTGTATCATTTTGATTACCCACCTTAGCTATAGGGAAGAGAGATCAACCCAACTTTAATTTGTATTGATTAGGAGGGTACAAAATGACTTTTGGGAGAGTTCAATAACATGTACGCCGGATTTATCATGTTAACACCAGTTTGTTGTACATCTGTATACACAAACATGTAACATCATCGAAAAAAGTCTTATGGCCGTTCTTATGAACCGGTTCACTGGGTTGACATGCCATATGCCATGCCAATAAGAGTAGCAGCGTGGCTTTTGATGATGTGTCATATGTACGTATGCGAGATAACTTTCAGATGAACGGTGTTGATGTGATAAATCTGGTGTACATGTCATCAAATTCTCCCTAGAATCCCCTAAGGTACAAGTCTTTTGTGTGTGGATGATGGGTACCTTTATATAAAATTAAATATAGGTATTTTTATGTAAAATTAGTCAAAAACCTACCTTAGGTAGGTTACTTATAAATATGGCTAGTATGTCTTTATAGTCAAATCCTACTCTAAGTAGGATGCTTAGAATTATTATTAATGTTCTTATAACATAATCACAAATTATATAAAATTAGTCAAAACCTGTTCTAGGTAGGATGTTGTGGCATGACTTCTCACATGAAGTTGTTCATAAAACCATGGTCACTTATGGTTTTAATATAGTAATCTCTCCTTCTATATATGGAGAACCCTTGTAAGTATTTCGATTAGGGATCAATAAGCATAAACCTTTTAGTAATCATCTTGTGTGTTGTTCATTATCTCCCTCATACTCATTCTAGCTTCTTTCCTAGCTTCCCTTGCTCCACTCTGATAACTCTCATGACCCCGTAGTAGTAAGAGAGCATAACCCTCACCTTATCAGTGGTATCATCTAGTTAAGTATATATTTTTTTTTATCATTTGGTAGATATTGAATAAGTGAAATGACTTTTATAACCTTTACACATGTGCATTTTTAGTTATTTAATGTTTGATAGATATACCATTGTACATTAAATGAAATTCAATAATTCTGAGAAATTTACCATTATATAAAAACCAAATTTAGTAGCTAATAGAATTTACACTTGGGTGTAGTGGATTATCATAGGACAGTGGGTGGGTAGACGCAGGGTCAAAACCCTGCATCCATGGACTATAGCAATACTATTCACACACTGTTCTCGAACTAAATACTATTTTAATGGGTTCCAGATGGGCCCTCTGTCAAAAGAGTCATATCTCTCCTTCTAGGGTTGCATGGCAAGGGCTAATTATCTCAGCTTGGTTATTACAAATCTTCTGGATGTACAGTAATTGATTTTCATTGCCCTATGTGATTCTTGGTAGAGTAAATAAATTCATAGGGACAATAAGCCATTGTAACTAATACACCTTTGTACTTACCTATCCTTTGTCAAATTCTTAAGTGAGGGGATTCTTATCCCCTATTGTCCAAAAGAAAAAAAGTTAAATACTAACATATTTTCCCCCTTTTTTATTTTAACTATATGCGCTATACTCATATATAATTTTTTATAATCATACACCTTCCTAAAGATACTCATTTGACAAATCAAGCTTTAGGTGCATTGAAGGGATAGATAAAACTAATCAAATGGAAACAATCCATAATTAACTACCAACAGTGCATACGTGTAATATATAACAAACTTTGCAAGTCATATATGTATTAAGAATCTTTTCCAAGATTAAATAGGTTTAAAAACCACCTATCCTATTGCAAGGGTGGTCACCAAGAGTATTTCTCAGCTATATAAATCAGGAAAACTATATTATCACAATAATAATAATATTAATAAAGATGATGAGAAAGAGGAAGGTTCAATACAATTATTAAACTTCAAGCATATAATTAAATGTACAATAAATGATGAAGATGTCATACGTAAATAACCTAGAAAAGTTCCCAATTGGTGGTCTAATTGTATAATAATTGATGAAGATGTCATATGTATTTAATCTAGAATTGTTACCAATTGATGTAGAATTAGGCCAATTGCAATCAAAGTTGCCTAAAATTCATTGCAAATTTCTACTTTACTGTTCAGTTCGTTGAGGACATGTGATAGTTTAGGGTATTGAAGTTGTAAAGAGAATGAAGATAGATAGTTTCAGATCCAAAGTTCTCTTGCATTTTGTTCATTATTACTCTCTCCTTTTAAAGAGATTCACAAAGGAGTTACATGAGTTTCCACTAATACATAAGTTACTAATATTTATTATAAACCCATTACTTATGCCTTAATGGTAGACATAATTCTTGAGATGGTAACCAACCGGCTCCCTTTTTCCTTTGACTTGTCAAAGGTTTCAAAAGCCAATCCTCTCTTGAGACTTAATTAGCTCATTACCATTAACACCTTCCCTTGATTGAGGCTCCACTAACCAAACTTTGACATAATAAACACATGCTTCTTCATAGGCAGTGCCTTGGTTAAAACATCCACAATTTGGTCTTCAATCGAACAATGCTCAACGGAGATAACCTTCTCTGCAACCAGACTTCTAATAAAGTGAAACTAAATATCAATGTGCTTCGTACAAGCATGATGAATGGGGTTCTTCCCAAGAGCTATTGCAGAGCGATTATCACACCAGAGAGTTGTAGCATCATGCTAGGCTTCACTACAATCTTCTAAAAATTGGCACATCCAGACAACTTGACATGCAGTCGAAGTAGAGACAATGTATTCAACCTCCGTCAGGGACAAAGCAATGATTTCTTGCTTATTATCACTCCAAGCTACTACGCTAGAGCCAATGTGAAAAACCATCCTAGTTGTATTCCTATGGTCTTCCAAAGAACCTCCCTAATTACTGTCACTAAACCTTTCCAATTTACAGCAGTGGGTCTTCCTATTAACCATGCACAGAGTTGATGTACCAGATAAATACCTTAACACTATCTTCACAGCTCCAAGATGATTTTTTGTTGGAGCATAGATGAACCTTGATAGAAGGCTAACTACAAAGCAGATATCTGGTATGGTGTGGGTTAGGTACATGAGTTTTCCAATTAAACCCTGGTATTGTCTTGCATATGTAAATCTAGAGCCATCTTCAATCTGTAACTTAATGTTTATTGCCACGAATGTGAGCTCTGCTCTGCAACCCTTCATATTACATTGTTTTAACAAATCTTCAATGTACTTCACTTGGCTCACAGTGATACAATTGTCATGTTGGTTCACCTACAACCCTAGAAAATAATGCAGACGACCTAGATCTGTCATCTCAAAAGCCTTCATCATATCTTTCTTAAACTCAGCAATCAAATCCAAAGAAGAACTCAAATAGATTATATCATCAACATACACACATACCAGGATTACATCCTTTTGTGCACCATGCTTCTTGTATAGTGTGTGTTCATTGTTGCTTCGATTGAAGCCTTGCCAAGTAAAATAACATCCAATTTGTTGTACCAAGCTTTTGGAGCTTGCCTCAGGCTATATAGGTCCTTCCTGAGCTTACACACATAGCTAGGCTTTCCTTCTTCTTGATACTTCGGAGGTTGTTCAACAAATATTTCTTTGTTAATGTCGCTATTAAGGAAAGCTGACTTCACATCTAAGTGGAACACTGTCCAACCAATTTGAGCAGCCACAACAAGCACAATTCTCACAGTTTCCATCCTAGCCACTAGAGAATACACATCTTCTATATCTATCCCAAGTTCTTGAGAGTAACCTTTAGCTACAAGCCTTGCCTTGTTTTTTAAGATCCTCCCATCAGTTTGGTACTTTGTCTTGTATACACATTTTAGGCTTAGGACTTTCCTTCCAGTAGGTTGCTCAACTAGAGGTCATAGGTTCCATCCTTCTTGATTGAAGCCATCTCTTTATCCATGGCAAACCTCCAAGCTCCTTCCCTGAATGCTTCCTCAAATGTTGTAGGGTCTGCAACATGCAATGCGAATGAACTATTTGCATAAATATCACTTAGTGATCTCATCTTTCTTGGTGGGGAACCATCAATTAATGCAATGGGTGTTGACTAATTCTCTGACCCTTGCAAGGGAACTCTTAGTTGAACTGGTTTGTTCGCTACTGTTAGGTGGATCTTCAAATGCATCAGCATTATACATGTGAGTAATGGATTGTTTGTTTTGTCTCCACTCCCATGCATCAGTTTTAATAAATGTCACATCCCGACTAATTACAATATGTCTAGTCACATGATTATACAAACGGTAAGCTTTGGAGTCAATACAAAAGCCGAGAAAGACACACTTCTCAGTCTTCTTGTCCAGCTTACTGAGCTTCTGAGAAGGTATTATGGCATATGTCACGCACCCAAACACCCTCAAGTGCTTTACAATTGGTTTAACTCCCCACTAGAGTCATATGGTGTTTTCCATTCTATTGCACTGGTGGATGAGATATTGATTAGATGAATGACAGTGGAGATTGCCTCTATACAGAAGCTAAGTGGCATTTGGCTGTACTTCAGTAAGCTGCTTGCCATCTCCATAGTATTTATGTTCTTCCTTTCCATAAATCCGTTTGCCTATGGAGAGTATGGGATTGTGAGCTCCCTTCTTATATCTTCATCTTCACAAAAGGTCTTAAAAGCTTGAGACTGGAATTCACCTCCATAACCAGTGTGCAAAGCTTTGAGTTTCCTCTTTGATTCCTACTCAACCAATACCTTGAACTTCTGAAAGTAGTGAAAAGCTTCTCCTTTCACCTTGACAAAATACACCCAACACATTTGTGTGAAATCATCTACAAAAAGAACAAAGTACTTACTTTCTCCCATTGATTCATGCTACATAGGGCCATAGAGATCAATGTGAACTAGCTACATTAGTGCAATTGATCTTCAAGCTTCTTTGCTTTTGAAAGAATTTCAGGTTTGTTTGCTAGCTATGCATGCTTCACATGGTGCTAAAGAAGGGAGTTTAGTAAGTCCGATCACCATCTTACTCTGATGAAGCTGCTTCAAGCTTCTCCAATTGAGATGTCCATAGCGTTTATGCCAAAGCATGGGCATATCTTTAATTTTCTCTGCATAATTAGCTCTTCGTACATGACCCACAATGAGTGAAAACATAATGTTAGAAGTCTTCTAAATAGTGACAAGCTTCAGTCCTAAGTCTTTGTCTATAATGATGCAAACATTGTCTTTGAATCTCACTGTATATTCACTTGTTATTAACTGACCAATGTTGAGTAAACTATGACCCATCTTGGGTACATAATGAACTCCATGCAAGAGTTTCTTCTTCCAAGTGGATGTTTGAAGAAGTACGGTACCTCTTCCTTCAATTTCCACTTGATTGTTATCTCCAAGCCTCACTGTTGCTTTATGTGAGTCATCGAGGTCTTTGAATAAGTGTTTAATGCCAGATATGTGGTTTAAGAACCCACTGTCCAAGAGCCAGACTGAATGAGAGATTGATTGTGGCTCATACTCTACCACAAAAAGATTTGTAACCTCATTGTCTTCTTCTTCCTCAGCAACCATACTTGCACCTTTGTTTGAGTTTTCACTTCTATACCATCACTCTTACCTCTTGTGACCATACATCTTACAATGAATACATTGTATACTACTTCATCCACTCTTTGACTCCTGATTAGTGTGAGACCTTGTCTCCATGGGTCCTCCTCGACTCCTACTCCTTCCTCTCCCTCGCCAATTTCCTCTGCATCTTCCTCTGATGCTTCCCATGCTTACATCTCAAGATGATGAAGCTTCAATATTAGAATAAAAGTCTTTCTCCTTATGTTTTTTAGATGCACTTAGAACCTTCACTTCTTGAACTTGCAGTGAATTATTGACTTCATCCAATGACATCTTGACGTCCTTGTCCTCTAATATGGCAGTAACCAGTCATACTTTTGCAAAAAGGCTTCTCAAGATCTTAGAAACACTTAAGATTCCTATATTGTATACCCTAAACCCTTGATTTGGATGACGATGACTATCACCCTTGAGATATACTTTTGAACACTCTCGCCTTCTTTCATCTACAGCACTTCAAATGTAATACCCTGAACCTTTGGATACCTACAGTTACAGTAAGATTTTCTTGCATAGCAGTTTTGTTAAGAAACCCAAGTGGAAAGCTCAAAGACCTAAGTGTGAAAGTTTATAGAAATTTTGGGTTCACAAGTAATAAAAAGGTTTGATCTGAAGTGTTTCTAGAAACAAAGGACTAAAAGGTAAGCTTGCAGGGATCTTTTGGAAATACTATTTCATGATACAAAGACCATTAGTGAGTTTCCAGGGACCTTTTTATAAGAAATTTTATTATCAGGGACTAAAAGTGAATTTTGGCAGATATTAAGTTAAAGAGATAAGTTAAAGAGAAAAGAAGGTTTTGGATAAGGTGAAGCTTTGTTCTTCATCAAAGGGATTCTAAACTGGTGAGAGAAAAGAAAGGGAGATGATAGAAGAGGGGAAAAAAATTGGAGATTTTGGGAGAGAAGAAGCTTGGTGGTTTATTTATTCATATGCTTGGATGTGTGTGCGTGTATTTTGGATTGAAAATCTCACTTTTCTTGGAAAAGAGAAAGGGTTTGATGATGGAAATGATGAATTGTTGTTAGTAATGAGTGTTGCTTCAATTTTGTTTGGAAAAAAACTTTGCATTTGGATGGGTTTTTGCTTGGAATGGAGGATAAATTTTGGGTTTACTGTAGATTACTGTAGTAACAGGAATTAGAGTTTGTTTCGATTAATCAAGTTAATGATGATGATTAAGATGGTGATGATAATGGGTGGAGGTTAAGTGGTTGGGCTTCGCCAAATTGGTTGAGTTGGGCTTGATCAAACCAAGTGAAGTGGGCTTGATTTGAATTAGTCAATTTCATTCAATTGGGTTGGAGTTGAGTTTGGCTAGCCATGTTGAAATAGGTTGCGTTCATTTGGTTTTCAATGAGAGTAAAGAATTGGTTTGGTGCAACCAATTGAGGATTGATTTGGTTTGGACTCAATGTGTAATTGAATTGGGTTGAATTTAGGTTAATTTGGTTGAGATTGATTTGGGTTTAATTCAGATTTTTGGCTAATGGCTTTGGATTGACCCAATTCAAATAGAATTGGGTTCAGTTGAACCAAGACGGTTCAAGAGATTTGGTATAACAATTGAACTTGGTTCAATGAAATTAGGTTGGTTCAGGTTGGTTCAGAATGGTTTAGCCCAAATTGAGTTGGTTTAAGTGCAATTGGAGGCTAGTTTGATTATGCAAAGTCAGGTTTGAACCGATAGAGAGTCAGTTATTGGTTTCTTGTATTTTCTTTTGGGTTCAATTTCGTTATTAGCCTGCATTTTATTTATTTTATTTCCGTTCTCCTGTTAGATGTTGTTCAGGCTTGGGAGAGAATTTCAGATCTCGCAAGAAACCCAAGGGAGACCAGGTGAGTTGGTAGTGGCTATTATTTTAAAATGATTGATTATTTGTTACTATTTTGAAACAAGTGTTTAATAACTAGTATTTTGAAATAATTGTTCAATTATTTCATTATATTATGTTTAATAATTTATATACTTACATTTACTTGCCATTGTTATGCCATGACAATCGTATTGATACATCTGGTTTATATAATTATGCATAGTTTCAACTATAGAAAAATACATGTATATATGTTTTAATTATTTGTTTCAGGTATTTATTTTAATTGTTATGTGTAACTTGACATCGAGATGATTTGTGAAATTATGTGTGCATATTAAAATGATTTTACCGTAAATGCTTGTGGAATTGGTTTTTGTTCCTGGTATAGGAATGGTATCATAGATCTGGACTTGGCAGATATTATACATGTATTGTACTGTGGATCTTTTACAGACTTTGATGGTGACTACGGACTTTAGTCCTACACTACAGTGGGAGTCCCACGATCCGGCTTGATGGGAGGCAGCGTGGTCAACCCTGAGTTTACCCTGGTCAAGAGGTGCGTGGAGCTATTGACAGGGGTTCTTTTATGTGAGAAACCAAGGGTCACCACACAGGATCTGAATGACCAATGTTAGGGTTATGAATACCTTGATGGCTTCCAACCTAGTTGTGATGGAGATTAAGTTAGGGAGTGTTTTTAGGCCAGTGATTTGAGATTGGTTTTACACTTCAGTTGTGTAAAACATGTTATTTTGGATTGTAATGAGGGGGCAAAGCCCAGCTGTCGCTCTTAAGAAGGCATTCTCTCACAAAAATTTATATTTCTTTGGAAAAGTGATTTGATGATGATTCATAATGGATTTATGTTTTAAAAGCTCTTTGAAGTTGTGTTTTGCCAAAATTCTGGTATTTGGGAAAGTTGGGAAATTTGGGAAATTATTTGAGAAATTGATTTTTATATGCTTTATATACGCTATATTTAATTATTTAAAATTATTGAGCCACTATCAACCAACTGAAATGTGTTACAAGTGCAGGAGCAGGAACCTACTAGATTGCCTGTGTGAGTATAGAGTTAGTCAGGGTTGAGTCCAAGATTGAAGTGGGTCTCTTTTCTTTCTATGTGTTGGTGTTGTGATCTTGTAGCGGTTGTACCCACAAATTGGAGTAATTATATTTGTTGTATTCGTGTATTTAAACCAGTAGTTTGTTTAAAGGTTGTTAATTGTGATCTGTAAGTCTTATTTGGTTTTTCAGGGGCGTCAGTTTTCCAGTTAAAATGAATTTTTAATTGATGGGTGAAATATTTATCTCAGTAAAAAAGGATGGGTGTGACATCAAAGGTTTGCCAAAGTGTTTGTCACCTCACGGAGAGCACCCTAGTTGTGCCTTGGTACTCATTTCATATCATTTCCTATGTCTTCAATCCTATCAAGGATACTTTCATCAACTACTTGTTGAATTAAACAGGGAGCTTTGGCGTCTCTCTTCCTTGTTTCTCACATCTAAGGTTCATCTTCATCTTTAGCCAGTCCTTTCTCCGCAATCTCCCAGAGGTCATGAGAATGAAACAAGGTTTACATGCGTAGGCTCCACCGTCCATACGCTTCACCAGAGAACAACAGCACGCTTGGTTGCGATAGACTCACAGAACTGTAGCTCGGATAATTGCTAGCTACTCGTAGCCATGGGAACAAACAACTCTGATACCATTATTTAGTCCATTGAGGACATGTGATTGTTTAGGGTATTGGATTCGTAAAGAGAATGAAGATAGAGAGTTTCAACTCTAAAGTTCTCTTGCATTCTATTTATTATTACTCTCTTATTTTAAAGAGATTCACAAAGAAGTTACATGAGTTTCCACCAATACCATAAGTTACTAATATTTATTATAAATCCATCACTTCTACCTTAATGGTAGACATAACTCTTGAGAAGGTAACCGGCTCCCTTTTTCCTTCAACTTGTCAAAGGTTTCAAGAGCCAATCCTCTCTTGAGACTCAATCAGCTCATTACCCTTAACACTTTACAACAACTATTAATTCTGCTAAAAAAGCACAACAAACATTAAGAATTGCTCCCTTTCACAATCATCCAGCTTTGGATTCTCCAAAACTATATGCCTTATTAATTCCTTCTGAAAATTTATTCCTCTAAATCCAAGAATGAGATGAGTTGGATCCTTTTAGAGATGTTTATTAAAATTGAACCTAAGATGGTGATCATATGAGCTGTATGAACTATGCAAATACAACCATCACAATAGTCGAGTGATTATGAAATTTGACTCCCATACTAGAGGTCAAAGGTTTAACTTTCTCTCAATGCATAATTGAGGTTTATGATAAAAATGTATATAAGTGGCTTGCCATATTGTCAATATATATATTTAATGTGTAAATTGGTTCAATAATCTTGCAATTGAGAATGTAAATATAGATATATAGAAATTGTTAACATAGAATGTGTTTAAGGATATCGACATTACCATTGATATCTTGGTTGTAGAGTTCATGAAGGAATTGTTCATCATTAAAGCTAAGCTCGCCAATAATCAAGTGGTCTATTGGTAGCCGGATCCCCATTAGAACCCTTCATAAGTGGTGAGTTTAAATCATGAGTGAGGGTATATTTTTTGGAGTGTAAGTAGTGGTTGTGTGCGGGTAGTTCTAGCCCCCACGTGTACGCAGACCTCGCCCCTATTTGCTCCTCCGAGGGTTGTGCACACCCCTTCTTTTTTTAGTGATCTAGCTGTCTATTGCCGTAATAACTGTTGAAATTGTTTTTGTTTTTGTTTTACAAAGTGGATAAGCTATTTTCAAAGACATGCATTTAACACATTTGTGTCCTCACCCATGAATCTGTCTCTTTGACAGGAACATAAATATTATTTTTTTATGTTTAATAACAAAGTGAATAATCTGTTTGAGCAGCACACAGTCCAAAATGAATTTCTTTTTTAGCTCAAGAACTAAAATGAACATTTAAATATATTTAGGATTGTAAACTCATCGAACACTTCATCTCATATTTACATATAGTTCAGCAGAGAATCAAACAGAATCAAACAAAATTGAAAAGTACTAATCTCAATAGCCATCATTTTCCAAAGGTTTAATTATCGTACAGGTCCCTATATAATTATGTATGTTATGCCCTTGTAGTCCTTCTAATATTTTTAAGTACAATTAAGTTCTCATATTGTGTCGAATTGGGTCATTCTAGTCCACGGCAATATTTTTAGGTATAATTAAGTCCTTGCAATTTACACTTGCCCATTTACACCACGGACTAAAATAACCTAATTCAACTAAATATAAGGACTTAATTATAATTAACATATTATAAAGACTAAAAAAATAGAAAGTACATAATTACAGAGACCCGTACTTTAATTAAACTTTCTGGAAATTCTAAAGATATCATCCTATTATGCCAGTCAGGAATTCCAAAGTTAATGAACACAAGTTTCACTTTGGTCATTCATTTACAAAAATATATTCATTTTGGTACTTTCATAGTAGTTTTATTAAATTGAAAACTCAAGTATTTATTATGCAAATAGACTACATATCATTAATGATGTAAGATAAAAGTACCCAAAGTGGACATCTTAATGTTGTTCAGAGATAAATATATATATATATATATATAATTTTTATAAAATGGAGATCAAAATTTCAACTCTCATCCAATGTGGGGTTGAGAGTGTAATTAAGATGTGTGTATGTACCATCATCAATATATAGATAAATTGTGAACCACTTTGTTTTTAGTAAAATAAATAAAAAAGCTATTAAAATTGCCATTTGTAGAAAACCTTTGATTTCTTCCAAATTACATATAACCCCAAAAGTTATGGCCATTTGTGCCGCCTTAATTGCAAGAGAAAATCATCAAGGATTTGTAGGAAACCTTTGAATTCTTCAAAATTACATATAACCCCTAGAAATTTTAACCATAATAATACAACAATGTAAAATGCAAATTTCACTTTTAAGTAAAAAAAATATACAAAATAACAATGTTTTAATTAAAATAAGGAGAAGCAATTTTCATATCATCCTCTTATGGTGAATGCTCCAACAATTAACCAAACTCACATGGCCAATACCTTTCAAAAGAGTACATTGAAATCCAAGCATGTAAAAATTTACATAAAATCCACACAAAGTAACAACACCCCAAGAAAACATCCCAGTTAAACAAGCTCTTATTGCAAGAAGTTTAGTAGGATGTGTTCAATATCAAACATCAACCATTTCAAGATATTGCATCTTGTCCAGTCTCTTGAAACAATCATTTAACCAGTTATTAAACGAAACACATCAATTAACCGATCGAACGGCATATAGAATACCACCGATCATTATTCTGTTTAGAGCTTTTATCATCATCCTTGGTCTTGAGACTGACTTCTACATTTTCGACATACAGCGGGTCACAGTGGCTTCAATGGTTCCATGGGGTTCGTTGGTTGGCATATAGACATCATCAGCAAACTGGAAGAAATCAAATATGATAGCAAGTAGATGTGAGTGTGCAAATATCTGTACAGAAAAACCTTTAGGAGTACATCAAAATTGATTATAACTGCTAAACCTATCCAAAAACCATCTGAAACCCAACTTTTATACATTTCTACACAGTGGTGTTAATGTCGATTGACTACAGTGATAACATTTGAAGAGCATTCATGGATTGATCTTATGATTGAACAAGTCCTATTTTACATTTTCTCTAGTTTCTCCAGTCAAATCTATAAAGTGTAAAAAATAGTGGAATACTAAAATCCAAGATACAAACTCACTTTGACCATGTTTGGATTAGTCTTAGCTGTCAAGTTCACTGGTAAAAAGTGAAGATTCGGCATTCGAAGATGAAGTGATGTAACATCCAGGAACCTGCAACATAAGAAAGCCATGATCAAGTAAAGTTGTATAGTTAGTGATCACAATGCTGAAGTTTTGAAGGAAAAAAATGCAATACTTGTTCAGAACAGCTTTGGCCATGAGGTAGAGAGTGTTTTGGACTGATGGACTGTAGACTCCAACCTGCGGTGGACCAAAAAATGTCTCAAGCAGAACTTCCTTCACTTCTTGATACCTCTGTGTGAAACAAAATGGCTTTGGGGGAATATCGGAAAGCCATTCAAATGCATACCTGAAGAAATAACAAATTAGAAAAATGCAAAACATTCTAAAAGATTGTTATTGTTAGATATTTGCTGAAGGATTCCCAGTGACTAAAGTCATTGTTATTTTTTTTGTTTCATATTTGAATAATTGTTCTAGTTTTTGCTAGTCTTTAGGAAGCAAGAGTAAGTTATGCAATAGTGATTTAGTGGATCATGATGTGAGTTGTTTCTTTTAAGCACTATAAGGGTGACTTCGATCAGCAAAAATGCGAAGGACAACCTATTGTGTTTGATTGATTTGTAAATGAGATGTGAATACAGAACAAAAGAATGGTGATGGACAGCACTACTTGATGGTTTTTTATCCCACCAAAACTATGGTACAAAAGTTTAAGTGAGAGACATGACAACCAAAGACATTATTGTCCTTAAGTAAATTGAAAAATTACAGTGATGTCCCGACCACCGTGGACCTTCATTGACTACTATTCACTACCACTAGTTGGCTACTGGTGATCATCATCGATAGGACACTGACCATAAGTGACAAATGACTGCCACTGGTCAACCATAGCTGATCGCCACCGGTCGACCACTGACGTCTACCGGCCAGCTTTGTCGACAAGACACTAACCATCATCAACCACCACAGCCGGCCACCGACATCAACCCACCATCATCACCGGCTGGCCAATGGCAACCGCCGCAGATCGATCATTAGAATAATACAAAGAGTATTATGGTAATTTCACCATTTTTTGTCAGGTCATATTTTGTGTTTATTGAACACCAAACATGGAACAACACAACCATAAGTGTTGAACTTCACTCACTTATATTGTGTTATATCTATGTGTGAATCAAACAAACCTTTAAGTAGCGTTTGGTTAGATATAATTCTAAATACAGTGAATTTCTAGTTACAATGTAATTGAAAATACTTTGTTTTCAACATACAGTGCAGTCAAATCTTATGTTTGGTTAGATGTAACTGGAAATACTGTATTATAAGTTTTATGTTTGTTTGGAAGGATTTGTAAATCTGCAATTTGAAAACACGTATATAAGTGTATGCATGTCTCTGTATATGCATATATGCATATATATATATACCTTTATATGTGTATTTGTATATGTAAACATACTATGTATATGTATATCTAGAGAGTATATACATGTATGTATATATGTAAATATACCTATATATGTTTATATAAATATATATATATATGTGTGTGTATATATATGTCTGTATAAATGCTTATGTGTATGTGTGTGTATGTGTATATGTATATATTTCTATGTATGTATATGCATATACATTGGTTTTGAACTCCCGGGATTTGGTTTTACGATCATTTTGACCATAAAACAAAATCCCTCAATGATGGGATTTCACAAACATATAGAAAATGAAATACCACAAAACAAACACCTGAATTTAAAAAGATAAGGGATTTGGAGTTACATGAAACTCCAAATCCCTTGAAACAAACACCACCTTAGTGTAAATGATGACTAATGAATGAAGGTGTGGACTTCCTTTTGCAGCATATTATTTTCTCTTCTTTATTTTTTCTTCCCACCTTTGATCCTCTATTTTTTTATTTTTAAAACCAACAAACTGGTGGCGGGCCTAACTTTTCAAGGCCCGCCAAAAAAAAACCAACAAACTGGTGGCGGGCCTGACTTTTCAAGGGATCTGTGGGATGGAAGCATAAAGCAAATATTTCACAAATTGCTCCTCCTATCTTTAATGGAGAAAATTATCACATTGAAAATGGAGACTTACTTGGAGGCTTTAGATCTTTGGGAAGCTATGAAAGAGGACTATGAAGTTCCTCTGCTACCAAACAATCCCACCATGATCCAGATAAAAAATCATAAGGAAAGATCAGAAAGTCAAAGGGGAAAGCATGTCTATTTGCTGCTATCTCAACAACCATTTTCACAAGAATCATGTCTCTCAAAATAGAAAAAGAAGTCTAGAAATATCTGAAGAAAGAATATGCAGGAGATCAAAGGATAAGAGGCATGTGAGTGCTGAATTTGATCAGGGAATTTGAGTTGCAAAGGAAGAAAGAGTTCGAGACAATTAAAGAGTACTCGAACAAATTGCTTGTAATTGTCAACAGGGTAAGGTTATTGGAACTGAACTTCCTGATTCCAGAATTGTTGAAAAATTCTTATAACAGTACCTGAAAGATATGAAGCATCTATAACCATCTTGGAGAACATAAAGGTTCTGTCTAAGATCACTTTGGCAAAGTTGTTAAATGCCTTGCATGCTCAAGAGCAACGGGGCCATATAAGGCAAGATTGTATTGTTGAAGGGCCTTCCAGCCAAGCATCAACAAGTTAGAAATTACAAGAAAAAGTAGGTATCAAGTGGCAAAACCACGGCGGACAACTAGAACCAAAGCAAGGGTAGAAACTCAAAGAAAAACTATCCACCTTGCAAGCACACTGGCAAAACAGGTCATCCACTAGTTAAATGTTAGAGGAGACCAAATGCAAAGTGTAGTAACTACAATCAGCTTAAACATGAAGCTTTTATTTGCAAAAGCAAAAGATGAAGAAAAGTAATTGTTTATGGTAATGTGTTTTTCAACCAGGAGCTCTATGGAATGCTGGCTGATTAACTGTGGTTGTACAAACCACATGACTTATGACAGAACTCCTTTCAAGGATTTGTAGGCCACTGGGATCGCAAAGGTCAGAATAGGAAATGGCAACAATATTCATGCAAAAAGAAAAAAAGACCATGGCAATTGACACAAGTTTAGGTACAAAGTTGATTTCAGATGTTCTTTATGTACTTGATAATGACCAAAATTTGATTAGTGTGGGCCAACTAATAGAAAAAGGATTCAAAGTGTCATTTGAAGATAGGCACCATCTCATCCATGACATGAAGGGCCAAGAGATTTTAAAGGTCAAAAACAGAGGTAAAAGTTTCTTATTTGATCCAATAGAGGAGTAGACAGCCTATTGCAGTGAAGTCAGTACCTGTACCACACAAATCTGGCACAAGAGACTTGGTCGTTGTCATCTTCGAGAAATGCTGAAAATGAAGAACAAGGACATGATGAGAGATTTACCAGTGTTTGATGACCGCTTGCCAAATTGTAATGCCTATCAATTTGGTAAACAAAATAGGATATCATTTTTTAAATCAACTCGAAGAGCCTCTCCAAAGCTACAGCTAATTCACACAGATGTAGGAGTGGAGTACCGCCATCTTTACAAGTTGGCCTATATTACATTCTTTTAATTAATGTTATTCAAGAATGTACCAGAATATTTCATGAAATTCGAGTCAAAAATAGCCTGCACATTTTGGAAGTTCAAGAAAATGGTGGAAAATTAAAGAGGCTACATGATTCAATTTCTATGGGCTAATAATGGAAAGAAGTATACTTAGCAAAATTTAATTTATTTTGTAAGGAAGCTGGTATTGAACATCAACTCACAACTCCTTATACTTTGAAACAAAATAAAATTAGGGAGCAACACGAAATATATCAGTGATGGAGATGGCCAGATGTATGCTAGATGCATGCTAGATGTATGCTGCATGACAAAGAGTTGCCAAAAATGTTTTGGGCAAAAGCAGCCAACACAACAATCTTTCCGCAAAATCGCTTTCCCACTAATGCTTTGAAAGATAAAACTTCTTTTGAGGCTTGGTATGGATATAAACCTTCACTAGGCTTTCTTAGTCTTTGGTTGTATGTGTTTCACTCATGCCCCACAGGTGAAACAAGAGATGATGCAGATTTTTGAAATGGCAAATCTTGGTCTTATGACCTATTTTCTTGGAATGGCAATCAAGCAAAGTAAAAATAAAGTGTTCATCTGCCTGAAAAAAGTATGCAAGGGAAATACTGAAGAAATTCAAATGGAGGAATGCAAAGCAATAAAAACAACAATGAATCAAAAGGAGAAGCTATGCAAGAAAGATGGTACAAATAAAGTCGATGAAGGTTATTACAGAAGTTTGATTGGGTGCCTGATGTATCCCACTGCAATAAGACCAGATGTTCTATTTGTTGTAAGTCTTTAATCTAGTTTCATGCATTGTGCTAGTGAAATGCATTTAAAAGCAACATAAAAAAATTTCAAGGTAGATCAAAGGTACTGTTGATTATGGCATCAAGTTTGAGAAGTGTCAAAACTTCAAGTTATGTGGATTTTTAGGTATTGACTGGGATGGATACATTAATAATATGAAGAATACTTCAAGATATAGCTTCAGCTTGGGTTCAGGAGTTTTCTCATGGAGCTCAAAGAAGCAGGAGATTGTAGCACAATCCACTGCAGAGGCAGAAGTCATAGCAGTAATAGCAGCTGTAAAACAAGCCTTACGGTTGAAGAAGATTTTTTTGTAATTTAAACATGAAGCAGAAGGATAGCACAAAGATTTTTGCTGACAATCAGATAGCAATTGCAATCTCAAAATCCTAGTGTTTCACTAAGCATTTCAACATCAAACTTTACTTTTTGAAGAAGGTGCAGCAAAATGGAGAAGCAACTTTAGTTTACTACAAATCTCAAAATCAATTGGCAGATCTATTCACAAAGCCACCTCGAGCTTAGGAAGTTTAAGTTTTTCAGGCAAAAAGTTGGAGTTTGGAGTTCCTAAAGCAAGAAGTGTTAGATATTTGCTTTAGGACTCCTTGTGACTATTGTCTTTGTTATTTTTATTGTTTCAGATTTGAATAATTATTCTAGTATTTGTCTTTACGAAGTCTCCTATTCTTCGGAAGTAAATAATGTAAGTAGTAATTTGGTGGATCATGATGTGAGTTGTTTCTTTTAAGCACTATAAATATAAAGGCTGACTGATGAATGAAGGTGTGGACTCTTCCTTTGCAGCAAATTATGTTCTCTCCTTTATTTCTTCTCTTAATTATTGATTCACTAGTTGCTCATCTCTAAAGCAACAATTATCATGCAAAAGACTATCAAAAGTGGGATCATTTCTCATGGAGAAACCAAGTTTTAAGACCTCATGCATTTTATGAAAATTAATTATATGATTGTGCATTTATAAAAGAATATTTGCCTTACTTATCTGCAAAAATACAACAAACTGCCTATGACAACATAAGTTTTAAGCAAACAAATGCTTCGAGGAATAAACATAGAGGAATAAACATATAAATGGAAAGAACAATAAACGGAACAAAGAAGGACCTCCACTTAGTTGTGACTTCAGTAGCCAATATCCTCTCAGTTGTATCAGGAAGAATTGTGTATTTATCCCGTACGAATCCTTCAAAACCTGACTGCAAGCAATTCATGGTATATAGTAAGTAAATGTCATGTACTATACCGATCAAATGATCATATGTCGTATTTGTAAACAGATTGGGAATCTTATAAACTTCTGATTATCACATGTTTTCAATCAATCCAGACTTTGTAACTTGAAGCTCAAGGGGACAACAAAATATAATCTGCATTAAAATTGTGGTGTTGTTTTGTTGAAAACATGATGATTTGACACCAAGAATTGACTTTTAGAAAATATTCAGAATAGTTTTTCCAACTATTTAGAACATTCAATCATCATTTCATCAAATAGAGAACCCCACATTGATCCCTCAATCAAGAGCCAATAACATCTTGACGTCTAAATAAAACAGCATGAAATATGGAAGACACCTGAAAAGTGTATCATTTGATAAAGCTTTCTGTGATCTACAGTGAAAAGTGCTACGCATACAAGACACTTACCAACAGACACAAATTGAAATTTAAATTATGACATGTTTAAAAGCCACTGACTGTATGGGCTCATATTACTAGCCCATGCCAAATAATTCGTGTGGAAGTTTGTAGCCCCATAAATAAAAGTTCACAAACACATACATTACAATTAGTATGGATTTCACTAAAATAGTATCTCATTAAAAAAAAAAAAAAAATAGCACCTTTGTTGTTTTAAGAACAGCCAGTCCTTCAATTCCAGAAGTCAAAGTCATAGTGCCATTCTTCTTCAATGTTACTTCTGCTGTATGCTTTTCAGATCCAGCTTTAAATCCTAATGATTCAAGAAAAAATAATTAACGTGTCATCAGCAACTTTACTTCTTTCCTTCAAAGGAAAGAAAGAAAAAAAAAATTGGAGCAACGATGATCTTGCTCTTGATAAATACTGAAAATCTGAAGAGTTGAGCAAGCATAACAAAAGAAATGGAATCAAAAACATGAAACTCCACATGACTTCTTTTTATCCCCCGAAGAGAACTTCTCAAAATATGTTTTTCAAGCATACCATGTGAATGAGGTTGCCGTCCTAAAACAAGGCGCTCCCACGGCTTCTCAACAATACTAATTGTTGCACTTTCCACCTAAAAGAAATAAAACAAGAGCTAAACTTCCAGCGCAAAAAATTACTTCAAACAATGAAAATTCAACAGATAAGCACAAGGGTGCAAAAGGGCAACCTGTGGGTACAGTGATGTGAAATGTTTGGCAAGAATGATTGCAAACTCCTCCACTGAAACAACCTCAGTGCACTCCTTTGCTTTTACATAAACCTACAAGGAAATTCACCAAGTATTCAATCTCATTATTAACAGCCAACTTTAAGAAAAATCAATGTTAGAAAAGTGCAAAAGACAAAAGAAAACACATAGTTTATCTTGAAATCCAATCTTTTCTTGTTGCAAAAATCCTTGAGATCCTATCAAAATAGAAAAGATAGCAAAAAAATGGCTCAATGAATAGGCACAGCAACCCAAAATTTTTCCGTCCCCACTTCATCAACCATAGGAAATTGATGAATTCTTTTCAGCTAAGTTGATAAGCAAAGACAAATTTCATCAGTCACGAGGTCCAACCAACAAAAACTGATTCACAACATTCACAAACAAAACAAAAAATAAACACATAGATGAACCTTCAAAAGGAGCACCAAAGGCTCAATCTTTTGAACAAGATCGCAACTTTAAGCAAAATCAAAGAAGATAAAAGCGAAAAAAATATTGAATGGATTGGTAGTGATCATGTTTCTTACAGTGTTCTTCATGGAATCAGTAGCGACGATGGAGGAGTTTTCGCCGGAGGTGAAAGCCGGGAGGCAATCAGTGACGAGACTGACAGCAACACGCCACTCGACGATAAGGTCTTTTCCGGTGACTGAGTTCCTCCATACCCTTGCAACTCTCACTCTGCTCTTCCCATGCCTCTGCTCAAGCTTCAAACCATCCGCCATGGCCAAATCTCTGTTTCTCCCTCTCTCCCACTCCCTCTCGCTCTCCCAATAGGCAGAATCTGCTCAAAGCTCTCTCTCTCTCGCTCTCTCTCTCTCTCTCTCTCAGCACAAACATCCAAACAGTTGCAATTTCCTTTTTCTTTTTGTCCGTCTTTTATGGAAGAGAGTTGTAAGGAAAAGTTTACATTTATCCATAGTTATCAGACCCGGCCCGGACATCGACCCGGTCTAAGCTCCGGATCTCGGGTCAATTGGTTCAATCGCCGGGTCATTTGGGTCAATGCTGGGTTAATAAAATTATTTTTATATATTATTTTTTAAATTATAAATTAGTTTTTAATTCTATAATAATATATAATATTCATTTATTATTTGTTATCAAATAAATAATATGAAGGGAAAAAATAAATTGTAAAAATACATGACAAGCATAAAATCAATACATAACAAAATTTCAAAATTCAAGCTTCACATGACTGACTATTCCACAACACAAATTTAAATTTAACACCAAATCAATCTACAATACATGTTTAAACTTAACATCAAACCAATTTAATCCAATACATAACAAAACTAAAGGATGAAAGGGTCATTTTTACCCTCCAACATATAAAAAATATACAAAAACTAAAAAATAAAAAGGTCATTTTATAAACAAGCATTAACCCGCTCGGGTCATTGAAACCCGGCCGGGTCACCGGGTTTGGCCGGGTCACACCGGGTCACATCGGGTTACACCGGGTTGATTGCATGTCCGGTCTAATTAGAGACCCGAACCGGTTTAGTCACCGGGTCACCGGGTCGACCGGTCGAACCGCCGGGCCGGTCCGGGTTTGATAACAATGCTTTTATCTGACCGAAGTATGTCTGACTTAATTAATGTTATTAAAAATTAAAAATTTTCATTTTTCAAATTATTTTTAAATATTAATAATATATGTATATATTAATTTTTTAAAAATAAATGATTAAATATGTTTTATTTAATAAAAAATTAGTCCGCATTATATATCTAAATATAGCTGTAAGTTTCATTAGTGGTCATAAATGTTTCACATTATACCATTATGGTTACAAATATTTTTTTTTAACATTGTGGGCACAAAACTATTCTCCGGTTGCACTAATGGCCACATTAGCATGTTTGGGGGCTATTTCCGGTGAAGTTGATGACGTGGCCACAAAACACAAGATTCACGTAAAAAGCCTTTGTGGTCACAAGGTTGATGAAACATTTGTAGCCACAACATTACAAAAAAAAAACATTTATAACCACATCATCTTAATGATGAAACATTTGTGGCAATCAGTGAAACTGACCCCTAATATGGCAAAAGCAACTCAATTATTTTGAGAGAAACGTTTAATTTTCCCCAGAGAAACAGTGGTTTATTTGCCTTATAACTAAAATTAAAACAAATATAAATTCCACAGTTCAATTTTGTCTAGCCTAATGTTGATAATTTGTAATTTTTTTGTAATAAAAATGACAAGTACTATATATATCAGGGTATACACATAAGTGAAAACTTAATTATCCAGCCTACACATTTTTATCCAATAATATAGGGTTTGAGCCAAAATTTGAGAGTTTTTCATATTTAAAAAAATATATATGCCATTTTCTTTGCATCTAGGCAAGAGGTAATTAAATTAAGGGAAAATTACTGTTCACCCCTCGTAATTTTCAAAACTTCCCAAAAACCTCCTCCTACTTTTGCACACCCCGGACAGCCCTTCCGTTAGTGTTTAACTTCCCTTTTACCCCCTACCGTTCACTTCAAATGGGTCCATGTTGTGAAATCCCATTTTTGGCCCTGAAAATGGTGGGAAAGGAAAGCGCCAAATCACATCATGTTCAACCTTTTGAAGAGCTTTTCGCTTGGTTTCGATAGACAATGGCAAGGGAGTTGCATTACATCTTGTTGTTCTCCTCATTATCATACCCGAAATATATAAATCGGTTTCTCGAGCGAGAAAAATGAAATTGATTTCCATCGGATTGGTCAAGTGCACTTCATCTTCAAATGAGCTGTAGTCGATTTTATTGTCGAGTCAGAGCATGTGCCATTGTCGTCTTCTCGTTTATGGTTGCAAAGTTGTATTACGACGAGAAGAACAGTAATTACGACGAGTTCATTTCGTTGTAAAGTTCTTCTCGTTTATGGTTATCTATTTGTATATTTTAAATAATGTTTAACTATTTGCTATTATCCGTTTAAATATTTTACTAATATGTTTAATAATTGTCATATCCGTGTAATACTTCCCATCTCTGTTTAACGTTATCTTTACATGTATAACTATTCATATTAACGTGTAAATTCTCAAAGTCTCTGCGTAAAAGGGTGATCTTTTTCGTTTGATCCGAATTCTTTGGCGGTGGCACGTGGCGGGTGGCGAGGTTATGGTATCCGTGCATAGAATTAATGGCGGCATTAAAATTTATACGCGGTAACATAAATTTCGAACACCCGTTCGTTCTCATCGATCGATGTCGACCCATCTGTGCGTTTAACTTTTTTTCTCGGATATGAAGAGTCGACCGCTTGTGGAATTCACACCATAAATAACCAGAAAGAACCCTCCCCATGGACAACCACTCCTCGTCGTCCTCATCCTCCTCCTCCTCCTCCTCCTCCTCCTCGTCATCCTCCTCTTCCCATGGACAACCACTCTATCTGAAAGGATGTTTCGTGAACCTTCTTCCTTATCTTGAGAATCATTTAGCCGCGATCACGCAACAAGTTAAACTATCTTTTCGCCCTGAGTCGAAATGCTCTCATAATTGCTCGAATCGCGGAGGATTCTTGATGGTGGATGACGGGCAAGCAATTAGCGAGCATTTTCGACTTGGGTAAGAAAAAGAAATTTTTGAGCGTATTTTCGTGATTGCGGAGGATTCTCTAGAGGAGGGAGATCATGAAACATCCTTTAAGGCAGGGGTTGATATTTATCACTTGAGACTTTTACATTACCATTTAAGAACATTACGTCGATGTACTAACTATTAGCGTTACGTGTTTAACTATCAGGATCTTCGTTTAAGTCCGACCATGACACATTGATTAATAGTCGTTTTCATGAATGTGTGTTGTTTAACCTTTTTTTTAATGTTGTACGTTGTGCGGGGTTCAAGTTGATGCGCATGTTATGCAGACCGTTGTGAGCATTCGAATGTCTGAGACACTTGTTTCGTTATCTGAGGGTCGAGTCGTGAGTGTCAAAGTCCGAGCGGACGTTGTAAATGTTGTAAATGTTGTAAATCTTTTATAAATAAAAGCGAAATAAGCTTATTTGATCGTGAACTTACGAAATTTAAACATAGACCTAGTAAAAAACAAACAATGTGGGAAACAAAAAGAGCGTCGTTGTAAACAATAGAAAAATACGTAAATATGTTTTAAACAGATGACAGCGGTGTTTAAGAAAAAAAGTTACTCTTTAAACAATGACAACGGTGTAAACAATAGAAAAAAAGTTAAACAATACTCTAGTTACTCTTTAAACAATGACAACGGTGTTTAAGAAAAATACGTAAAGATGTTTAAAGCGAGTGACCGGGGAGGTACCCATCTTCAACGCGATGTCGGTGAAAGCATTCAATTTAAACAATAACATATTATTTACATGATATAGACTTTAGTTAAAGCAGGTTAACCGTTATTTTTAAACACTATATGTATCCGTTTAAACATAAAAAAAGCTAGCGTTTACGAGAGACTCATGTTGAGTTGAGAACATTCATTCGAACGATGACAATATGTCTTCCTCGCGACAGTGACATATATTTCCCTTTTTGCCCTTGGGATGGAGGGAAAAAAATACCGCCCTAATCACATCACGTCTAGTCTAACCTCTATGCATACAACGTGCACTTTTTTTGTTTGCCTTTCGAATCTTTGTTTGTTCTTTACATCTTCTACTTCTTCTTCTTACGTCTTCTTTTTTTGTTCTTTATTTCATTTGGTTTGTACGATTTGGTTTTCGTCCGATATATTATGGAGAGTTTTTGTGGTATTGCTAGATTCAACGGGGAGGGAAGGGTGCTAATGTTCACTGCTCAGACTTCTTGGGAGTTGGTGTTAGCTGAGATATGTGAGCGATGGGGTCTCGAAGTTTCTCTTGTCGAGGTTAAGTTCATCACACCGGATGGATATAAAAGCGGTTTGCCCAATAGAAAAACAATGTTGACTTCCGGCGGATGTGTCACGTCCACTCCATCTTCAAATGTCTTTGTAGTTGATCTTGTCGTCGAGGACGAGAAAAATGTGCCATTGCTGAATCCTAATGAGAAACGAGGTTTTACTCGTTGTAAGTTCCTTTTCTTTTTAATTATTCCGGTTATGCGGGATCCTTATTGTGTAAATATGTCCGTCATTTGTTTAACATATTGTACTAGTCGTTTACGTTATTAGTTAAATGCTTAAGTATTTAATTTAACGTTTAAATATTGTCATTATCACGTAAACACTATATTCTCCGCTTAACATATTGATCTTTTCATTTGACTGAAGTGTTGGCAGGAATTCAAATTCTACGAGTGCTCCCATTCATCCCCCATGGTGACCCACGGCGGTGTGGGATGTCTTCCTTCCTCGTCGGATCATTACGAAGTCTTGTCGTTGGATATTGGACAACGTTTTGTGATGTCGAACATTTCGAGGATGTACTTGAAATCATGCAATCAAAAGGAATTTTTGACTTCAATTTCATAAAGAGCGAAAAACATCGGGTGACTGTGGAATGTCTTTGCCGATGGTTGTCGTTGAGCGCCTTCATGCATCAAAAGAGTATAACAAAAAAATATTTTTCGAGAATCAAGACAATCAACCCGTCACACACTTGCGGTGGTGGCATAGGTTCGACGTCACATCCGAAAGCGTCCAAAAAATGGGTTAGCGCACGAGTGATTCAGAAGCTCAAGGACCGTCCCTGTATCAAGGCCATCGACATTCGGAAGGACATGTTGCGGGGAACATGGTGTCCACATACCATACAAGCGAGGCTTGGTTGGGAAAAAGAGCATGCCGGGTGGTCCTCGATGGCGGTGACATCTCCGACTACTGATTGTTTGCTTTGGTATGTGGATAAGGTGGGTCGAGACAAATCCGGCGGCGTTGCGATCGTGGAAAGAGGCGGTGATCGTTTTTA
Organism: Dioscorea cayenensis subsp. rotundata; assembly: GCF_009730915.1. Lineage (NCBI taxonomy): Eukaryota > Viridiplantae > Streptophyta > Magnoliopsida > Dioscoreales > Dioscoreaceae > Dioscorea > Dioscorea cayenensis. The sequence continues at coordinate 5,055,610 of NC_052484.1, forward strand.
AAGCGTGCATTCTTTTCTTTCGGTAGCGTGTATTGTGGGATTAAAGAGGGCTTGCAGGCCGCTGCTATTTCTCGATGGTACCCACCTCCTTGGAAAATATCGGGGTACACTCTTTGGGTGCCACGAGGAAAGATGGAAACAATGGTTTTTCCACGTTGCCTTGGTATAGTCGACAACGAGACCGATGGCAATTGGACTTAGTTCATATCTAAGTTAGGCGATGCCTTATACGAGGATGGAGATTATCATGAGATAATTACCTTCGTGTCGGACGAGTCCAGAGGGCCTTGTGAGCGCAATTGCGAGAGTCTTCTCTTCTTCGCCACATGCATCACTGTCTTCGACATTTGGAGGCCAATTTTATGAAAGCCAATGTCGGACTTGGGAAGGCATTGAGGGAGGAGTCTTTGGTCTATATGCTTCGCATTGCGTGGGCATCCACGGCTAAAGATTTCGATGATACCGTGAATGAGCTGCAGGCCACATCACCCGAGCTCATCACTGGTTGATTAATAAATCGGATATGGCACATTGGTCGAATTATCGATTCGGGAGGTGATCGTTGGGGTGAGATGTATTCAAAGCGTCGCGAGTCGTTCAATGCTTGGATCAAGGAAGCTCGTCATTTTCACGGTGACGAAAATGGTCGACTCCATAAGGTCTGCGAATGTTGGTTTACATTTAACATTTAGTGTTACCCTTTAAACATTCTCAATCTTTGTTTAATTACACTTGTCGACTTTTAAATATTAATCCTTTCGTTTAAATATTTACAATAATGTTTAAAACATGTTTCACGAATTATTTAACCATCACTTGTCTTTGTTTAACCTTATTTGTCGAGTTCAGAGTTGATGCGCATGTTATGTAACGGGCGTGAGCAGCGAACAAATGGGAGACCCTACTTATGCCCGGACATACATTCCAAGGTAGCGATCATTGTTGAGGACGGCCGAAATCTTCGTGTTGGTCGTTGTGTCGATGATCGTTACGGAAATCGATCGACGGTCGCGACAAGCTACGTGGATCTCGCCATGCGGAACTTGTTCGTGTCGGAGGTGGCAGGTTTATGGTATCCCTTGCGAACACGCGCCATGCACAATAATGCGAACGGACACCAGCGTACATCGATTTATTAGCGGGTACTTCAGCGTCGACAATTACAAACTTGCGTACAAAGGAAGCCATATTCCCCATACCCAGACGATGGCGGGCCTTGGGGCGGAAATCGTGAGCTTCGTTCTGACGCACTTTGTGCGAGAAGGCGACTGGGCGGCCTAGAGCGAAAAGAGGATCGAGTGCATAGCGTTTGATGTCACGTGAGTTACATTGCGACCGTCGCCATGGATCCGGTCGCGATCGACGATCTTGCGATGAAAGCTGTGGCCGACTAGGTATTGTTAATAAGCCGACGATGGCGGGAAACATTGTGTATTGATGGAGTTGTTTCCATATTTAAACTCTTACTCTTCTAGCGAATTGAATGTATTTAAAGCAGAGACATTGTTATTTTAAAGCGGATATCTTTGTAATTTGAAATATTTCAAGCGATGTTTAAATGATATATGGTATATTTAAACAATGAAAGCGAAATGTACACAACTACAAGCGTAAATTAAACAATGAAATGAAAGCCGAATGAAATTTAACTGCCTTACAATTAAAAACGAACAAACTTTACATTGAGATATACAAGTTATTGATGGGCAACTTGCCATATTTATTTAAACAATGAATGCATTTAGTTAGCAGAGAGGCGAGTGTTATTTTTAAGCGGGTACACCGTATTTTTGAAATATTTAAAAGCTGATGTTTTAAAGCGATATGTAGTATATTTAAACAATGAAAGTGAAATGTACACAATTAGAGCGATAAATTAAACAATGAAATGGCCCGAATGGAATTTAACTTTTAGCTTTACAATTCAAAACAAACAAAATTTACATTAACATATACAAGTCATGCTCTTGAACACGAAAACAATGAATTGAATTTGTCGAGTTTACATTCGAAAATAAAATTGACATTCGGATATCTGGGACATGTTCTTTAAAAACAAAAATTTAACCGCTTGTGACTGACCCCAACTTGGTCATGGGACCCTGTTGCGCCTCCCCTCCTTAAGTATCACGGGTAACATCACCGTGTCGAGGTGAGAAGGCATCGTCTGCAGGTGGCAGTAACTTCTCACCCCAAAGTAATTGCTCGATGAAACGCATGGCGTGAGCGGCGCAATCGGCGCTTCCTTGTTTTTAGGCGTGGGGTTTCTATGTGCGTGCAGTGGGTACTTCTGAGTCGCACGTCTCGCCGAACTCCATATCGACACAATTGTCGAATAGATTCCATCGTCAGATTTGCAAGTCGAGATTAGAATAGCGATTTAAATACCAAGCAGGATATTAATAGGACATAATTAAAGAACTTACCATGTCCAAGCGTCCCTTATCGTACCCCGGACATGAAGAATAATGCTAGTACTCTTGTTTTATCATTGTCGGGGACGACGACATGGAAGTGGCCATTCATGATTATCGGGAGGATGACAATTTGAACTTGATGCGGTTTGCTTGCGGCATCCCGATCATAGCCATGAGTGTGTCGTATGTGCGTCGTCTGCTTGGACATAAGCAGTATAGCCAGTGTCAGGTGATGGAGCGCGCTTCTTGTGAGGATATGGCTCTTTGCTCGGCGACTTTTGTATTATGCATACTGAGCGTCCATCACATCATCGATGACCATCTCCTTCCCCTCAAGCGGCATGTATAATTTGTCGCGTGTGGTCTTGGCAGTCATTCTTCCACACGCACGATCTTTGAGGTTAAGCGATAACGAGATATAATAAGACCATATTATAAATATTTAAATGATATTATCAATTGTTACATGATATTATATATAATTAAATGTTAAGTAGACAAATTAAATGATAACATAAAAGGTATTAAACACTATTAGGTAATTGTTAAACACTATAATAAAACCTTTAAACAATATCATAAAAACTTTACACTTACAGTCCATAGGCGGTTGAGGAAGATCCTCATCAACTCCGCTCGTATTTGTTAAAACGACTCGAGCCAACCCATTTCTTCTTCTTCGAATAAAAAGCTTTTCCGAGCCGATGCTGGTCCAATTTTTGATTAGCCTTGATCATCTCTCTCGATTGCTCGGTCGGGGTCTTCCAGCGACATCTTCCCTTCGATCGCGGGGGACGATGGCGGCGACATCAGCTAGAACACATCCTTACATGGTTGTTCTTGTTGTGGGATTGTGTCGGCTTTGATCGCGAGGACGGCGGCGGCAGACATCAACGCATGAACACATCCTTACATGGTTCTTGTTGTGGTGGGATTGTGTCCCGCTTGGGCTGCGATACTATCGGCCCGACCCGCGACAGCGAGATTCGACGATCTTCTCAGCCAGTGGCCATGACAACACGACATCATTGGAGACACACCCTTAACTTGTTCTTGATCTTGAGGGATTGTGTCCATCTTTGATGCCGCATATCTCGGCAGTAGGTTCCACCGGGTCGAGGATTTCATCGAGAAGAGATCAGCGGCCTTCTCAGCAGTGACAGCGGCCACATCATCTCGATGTCCTTCTCAACAACGGCATCGGCCGCCGATGGTGTTGCTATTGTTTCATCGTCGATCGGACGGTGGAGACGAGAGGCAATATTGTTCTCCTCTTTTTGCAAGTCTCTTCGAATATGGCCGCCTTGGAATGACCTTCCCGATGATGTCGTCGATCGTCAAATTCCAGCGCCTCGTTCGTCCGGGTGCTCGAGTTCTTCGAGGATGGCGCGGCCCGATTGTGAAAACGTCCTTCCAGCGCCTCGACACGGCGACAAGCCGAGGAAACTTCGGTCGTCAATATCGCATGCACTGCATAAGAGTTAGCGGTGACATCTTACGCCTAATGTCATGCGGTGGGGTCGCCAGCAGTCGCGGGCGCTGCCATGGTCGAGGCTGCCACACTCGGGGGCTGTCGTTGTCGTGGTAGGGGGTTGTTGCTGTCTATCGGGGAGGGGAGGGGCTTCTCCGGGTCGAGGAATCGTCGGCGTGGTGGGGGCTGGAAGTAGGAGAGCAGGCGTCCGGTCAGCGCAGCGATAGAGCGCCCTCTCATCCCGCCTTCGAGCAAGTGGTTCGGGAGCGATGGCATCCATCCGTCGGTTGGCCCCAACAAATATTTCTTCTTGACATTCGGCGGAACCATTTCGGGAAACTAACATATGTAAACCAAACAATTTCGACATCATTCATTTTAAACTATAAAAAAACTATAATTAAGCGAGTGTTTATATATTTAAAGCGTTATAGAATATAATTAAGCAGAACAAAATATTTAACCCGGTATGAATAAAGAGTTAAGCGGTAAATACTAAAGTTAAACGCTAAATAAAATGTTTAAACGTTAAAGACTTATGTTAAACATTGTCCATGATTTATTACCTCTTTTTCCATCGAGCGATGACAAAGCTCGTTTCTACAGTCAGCTTGCTTCGGTAAGTACTTTCACCGTATGCACGACATCCTTGGGATCTTGCCGAAGCGAGACTTTTCTTCCCGTTCCGTCGACTCGTAAAACCGGGGCGTTAAGCGCGACCAAAGCAACCCATAATGTACCACATGTTGGTCTTCTTCCGTCGCATCTATCTTGCACTCGGACGGTTTCGCTTGTGGAATATCCTCCATAAGCCGCTATGTGCGCTCGCGTTATCGCGTGTCGCCCCATGGGTCGGTAGATCATCGGCGTAATCAACGATCGATTCGGAACCGAGCATGATGTATTTGGGAAGAGGACCCGTCCCCGTGAGAGTACACCCATCGGAGTTTGACAAAATTATCTTCTTCTCCCATCACGTCGAACAAGTTCGCAGCGAGTGCTCTTGATGGAGTCTCGTGTCTCTCGTGGGTCTTTGATAGAATACACGCCCTCTGACAGCCGACTGGTTTTCTTCTTACGAAAGACCGTGCATACGCCATCGACCGTTGAGACCAAGCACGAGGGCCACATCTTGAGGTCTGAAACTTCGGGGAGCTTTCCCGATCTGAATTTATTGAGTGCGACCATCGTACCTTTGCAAAAAGAGAATCGAAGGGCTCTCTCTTGGTATATAGCTTCGATTGAAGCAGCGCAAAAGCGGTGTCCGGTCGAATAATCTCTCGATTAGTCGAGGGGTCATGTTATTTTTCAATTCGACTAAAGTCTCCACTCACAGGTGTCAAATAGCATCGCCCATTAACTAGGTTGGCACGCCATAATCACAAACTGCGACGATAACAACATTCAACATGCAGTATTGACAAAAGTTTAGCGGAAATATAAGGTTTTAAAGCGATAAACTCTCGAGTTTATTAAAGCAGAGATATAAAATGTTAAAGCAGAGACCCGTTTTGTTAAGCGAGACGAGAATACTTAGCAGAGACAACAAATGTTAAGCTGTAACATCTCATTTCTTAAGCGTCGACCTCATTTGTAAAAGCTGCAACCATATCAAACGAAGCGAGAAATGTACATTATAAATATTACACAAATCATAACAATCGAAAAAACTATTTCGATAGTGTATACATCATGAAAATGCAAAACAAAAACAAAACCCTAGCCGAGAAATCTCCTCTGATAACAAAACCCGGCACAGAAATCCCCTCAGGACTTCAATATCTTCCAACAAAAAGCAGAGCACAAAACAAAAGCTGAAAACTCTTTCTTTGTATCGGAAATGCGGTTAACATAAAACCATACTCATACCTTAGATTGCAATCGCTGAAATGCCAACTAGTTCATGCTGGGGGACTCTCGCCGAGATCTGGGTGGAAAGGGAAAAGTCGATGAAATGCCGATACAGAGGCTTCGCCGGTGAGAGACAACTTCGAGACGACTCGAATGGAAAAGGCGAAGGCGTGGAGTTGAGAAACAGTCAAGCGGCTCCAATAAATTGGTCTCTCGGGGTTACCCTACGGAAAAACCGCCCGCTTCCTCTCAAATCGCCGAGATGGTGTACCCACGACTCCCCATGCAAGGGCATTTTTAGGTCAAAAATTTGAAACTCACTCCGTTCACTCCGTTCTACGGGGTTTGGGGTTTGAAAAACATAGAGTTTAAAGGAGGGATTTTGGGGTTGCAAAACTCGGGGTGTTTTTGGCAATTTTACAAAACAAACGTTTT